>NC_133666.1:90716111-90890827 GCF_037893015.1 Macrotis lagotis
CATCTGACTCAGCATTGTCCTTTTTTCATTCCTCCTGTGCCCTTGAAAAGAAAACTTTGAACATTAGAAAAAGATTTTGTGTTCTGAGACTTCAGGAAAGAATGAAAGGTGTTTTAATTGTGCTTGGTTGTTCTGTGGAAAATACAGTATATGTTGATAACCTGATCTATATTTTGTGTTGTAGTAAATTGAACTGATCTTTTTCCTATGGTCTGATTAGCCAAAGAAAAAGGGTTAAAAAAGGGAGAATTTTCCACTGTAAATTTCCAAATTTTCAAAAATTAAAACCTTATCTCTGCATTCCTAATTCTGACCAAGTTGGGAATACTGAAGAGAGAAAATTTATTTCTGAGGGTGTGTGTGTGTGTGTGTGTGTGTGTATGAGAGAGAGAGAGAGAGAGAGAGAGAGAGAGAGAGAGAGAGAGAGAGGGAGAGAGAAAGACTGAGCAAAAGATAATTCCTTGTATAAATTAGAGAGCAAATTTGTGATTGAAGGGTAGACAATTTAACTATTTAAGATGTATTTCTAAATTGTGAAGGATCTGTGGTTTGAATATTTCATATATACTGTAAGATCTTATTGACTTTTTTGGGATACAGCCCTGTAGAACTGCCAAAATTGAGACTTGGTGGGATTTGCAGAATAATTTCATCCTAACTCCTATAGCATTCTTTTTCTTTCCTGGAGACTGAAGGACTTATTGATTTTTTTTCAGGAGGACTGATTTTAATTTAATTTTTTAAAAATTTATTTATTTATTTTTATTTTGTACAAATGATGTTTTTGTACCTTATTAAAGTATTCTTGTTTAAGAGTAAACATAATACTGCTTACCCCCAAAAATATAGACCCTCATGAGAAATAAAGTCAAGGAAAGAGAAAAACAATGTGCTTTAGTCTGTGTTCTAATACCATGAGCTCTGTCTCGGGTGGATCACATTCCTTATGATAAGTCCATCACAAAAACTACTTACATATTTTTCCACTATTGCTGTTACTGATCACAACTCCATCCATTCATCCCTCCCCACTATAATATACTATATTTTCTCTCTCCTTTCACTCTGTCCCTCTTCTAAAAGGTACTGTAGGGTAGCTGAGTGGCACAACGAACTGATCACCAGCCCTGGGGACAAGAGGCCCTGAGCCCACATACCACCCCTGAGAACCAGCAACCACGCAGCCTGGTGGTCCTAGACAGGACACCCAATCCCAGCCACTTGCAAGAAGTAAAAAAGAAAATGTGTTATATCTGACCACTCTCCCTCACAATCCACCCTCTCCTCTATCACTCACATCCCCCACCTTCCCTCTGTTCCCCTTTTCTCCTTTTTTACTCTAGATGTCTATAACCCATTGAGTGTACATGCTTTTGCCTCTCTGAGCTATCTCTTATGAGAGTGGTTTCCATCATTCCCCATCACCTTCCTCCCTCCCATATCATTTCAGTAGCTCATTGTAATATATATATATATATATATATATATATATATATATATATATAAATCTTTTATAATAACTCCCAGTACATTTCCTTTTTAGCCATTGACTCCATTTTTACAATATATTATATCTTCAAATTCAGTTCTCTACTGTGTGTGCTTCATCTTTAAATGCTCCTTCTACCTGTTCTATTAAATGAGTTTTATATAAATATTATCAGTATTTCTTTTCTATGCAGGAATACATGCAGTTCATCATGATTAAGTCCCTTATATTTTACCCTTCTCCTCCACTCTCTATGCTTCACTTGAGTCCTGAATTTGAAGGTCAAACTTTCTGTTCAGCTCTGGTTGTTTCAACAGGAACAACTGAAATTCCCCTGGTTCATTGAAAATCCATCTTTGCCCCTGGAAGAGGGTGTTCAGTTTTGCTGGGTAGTTGATTCTCGGTTCTAAGCTCTTTTGCTTTCCAGAATATTATATTTTAAGCACTATGAACCCTTAATTTAGTTGCTAAGTCCTGTGTAATCCTGACTGCAGCTCCAAGATATTTGAGTTGTGTCCTTCTGGCTGCTTTCTCTTTGACTTGGGAGTTCTGGAACTTGGCTATAGTATTCCTGGGTGTTGTTTGTTTTTGATCTCTTTCTGGGGGGAGATCAGTAGATTCTCTCAATTTCTATTTTGCTCCCTGCTTCTGGGATATCAGGGCAATTTTCCCGTAGGAATTTTTTTTAGTTTTTTTTTTTTTTTCGCAAGGCAAATGGGGTTAAGTCACTTGCACAAGGCCACACAGCTGGATAATTATTAAGTGTCTGAGGCTGGATTTGAACTCAGGTAACTCCTGACTCTAGGGTCGGTGCTCTATCCACTGTGCCACCTAGCCACCCCAGGAATTCTTTAAAAATGAGGTCAAGGCTCTTTTCCTAATCATGAATTTCAGGTATTTCAATAATTTTTAAATTATCTTTCCTGGAACTGTTTTCCCGATCAGTTGTTTTTTTCAATGAGATGTTTCTCATTTTCTTCTAATTTTTCATTCTTTTGGGGTTGATGTTTTGTGTCTTGACTTCTTGTAAAGTCATCAGCATCCTTTAGCTACAGTCTACATCTGAAGGATTTGTTTTCCTCAGAGAGATTTCTTATCTCTGTCTCCATTTGGCCAATTCTGCATTTTAAAGCATTCTTCTCCTCAATAACTTTTTGAACTGTTTTATCCATTTGAACTATGCTGGTTTTTAACATGGTATTTTCTTCAGCATTTTTTTGGATCTCCTTGACTCAACTACTGACTTCTTTTTCATGTTTTTTTTCTGCATCTCTTTCACTTTTTCTGAATTTTCCGTCTATCTCCCTTATTTGATTTTCAAAATCATTTTTGAGCTCTGTCATAGCCTGATCCCAATTTCCATTTTTCTTAGAGTCTTTTGATGCAGGACCTTGTACTTCCTCATCTTCAGATTGAGATTTTGATCCTTCTTGGGATCATAGACAATGTATTTCTCAATGGTATTTCTCTATTTTTCTCTGTTTACTCATTTCTCCAGCATGTGCCTGGTCTTGGGGTGCTTCCTCAGATTTTGAGTATTATTGGAACACCACCCCCAAAAGGATCTCCATGTGTGAAGCTCTGAATTCCCTCCTGGTCTGTGAATGACCACTAGCACCCTCTTTGCCACAGGGCTGAGGTGGGGGTAGGACCCTGTTCTATGGGGGGCCTAGACTGTGATTAGGATCTGAATGTGGTCAGAGCCCTGAGGTCTCTTCCAGATACAGAATACAGACCTCTGAATTCTCTCTCCACTCCTTTACCTTAGGTGGACTGAGCACTCAAGACTCAGTTGCCTGGGGGCTCCTGCTTATAGGCTCCACTTCTGCTTACTGGCACCACACCTGCTTCTGTTTCCTGGATCTGGGCTGCCATGAGACTGCCATTACTATACTGACAATGTTGACTGCCACAACTGCCCTGAGGGTCTGGGCTTCCTCACTCTGGCAGAAGTCCCCTCCGCTGAGCCTCCAATTTGTGCCTGGTGCTCCCTGGGGTGTAAGTCAGGAAATTACCATGTTGCCATGAGCCCTGGCTCCCAGGTGCCTTGGGGCTGCTTCCAGGAGGCTGAAGTTTCTTCACTCTGGCAGGCTGCCCCTCTAACCCCATGGAACTGGAGCCTCTCCACTATTTTCCAGGTTATCTTGATCTGGATAATTGTCTCACTGAAACTTTCTGTGGGTTCTGTCTCTCGAAAATTTAGTTAGAGTCATAAATATAATATTTTTGAAGTATTATGGAGAGAGCACCTAAGAGAGGCTCTTCTCCTGTCACCATCTTGGCTCCCAGGACTTAATGTTTTAATGTAGGGAAGGTGATTACACCAGGTATAATATTTTTCAACTCTCATTAGATATGAAGGTAGTTTACAAGTTTTATCTTCAATGATTTGAAAATAAGTTGGAAAATAAGGCAGTCATTTTTGTAGTTAAACTTTTGAAGCATAATCTGGTGCTTAAGAAAAGTCTAGAAAGAGGCTTGTTTAATTAGAAAGAAAATTTGAGCAAGGAAATAAGCATATAAGTAAATTAATTTTATGAGAGTAGTTTATCTGACTACTGTGGTTTTCTGTGAATCATTTACCTAAATTTCATTGATGAGATTGACAAATGTTAATAAGGGTCAATGAAGAGGAATTAAAGTGGACTATGCCTTTGTAAACCCTGCATTAAGGAACCAAATTGGGAACTTTTTATTTGATGATCAGACAAACTGTCTGTAAATCTTGAAAATTCAGATCTGATCAGGGCAAAATAAAGTTTAGCAATCAATTCGAAACATATGAAAAAAATGTGCTCTATTTGAAGAGGAGAGATTGAGTGGTTTAAAGGATTTAGTGGACCTGAAGGTAGTCTGAGACAAGACTTTGAAGGAAAGGATTGAGAAAGTAGCAATGAAGGAAGGAAGTAGAAGTAGTGGATCAGGTGTGGAGAGGCATTTCTATAATTTGCAGGAATCAATCTGTATAAATCTAATTCAAAATAGAGAAGGTATTGAACCTTCCTAACATCTTTTGAATGCACTGTCCCCACTCTAGTGCAGGACCTTATTAGCTCACATCTGTGCTATAACAGTTGTGACACTGCTGCCTCAAGTCTCACCACTCCAATCCATTCAATATTGGGCAAACAGATTGCTTCTCTTAAAGCATAATCCCAGTCATGACATCCCCACAAAACACCAATAAACTTCAGTGACTCCCTTATCACCTCTAGTATCAAATATAAAATATTCTCTTTTAAGGTCAGCTCTCTTCACATGTGGTATACGGTTACACTGACTACTTGAGGTCTCTGGCCAGCAGAGGACAGTTTTCAGCTTGCCGTGAATGAGATGGGAGGTAGAAATGGTAAAGCACTCCAAATTTTATCAGGGTCATACAGCAGCTTATATCCTAGTCTACTTCCATACTTGTGGACAACTCATGCTACCAGTTTAAACACCAATCATATTAAAGATTACATATTGACTAGATCATTACACATTGGTTAAACAGTTACACATTCTTATATATACTTCATTGCTCTTGCTATAATGCAATTTTTGATCAATGTCAGGAGATACAAAGGAGTTGGGTCGTGTTGATCTTATGGAAAAGCAAAGGGGTATGTATCATTCTGGTCTCCTGAGAAACCAAGCAAGTATGTTTGCAAAATAACAAGAGACCAGGACGGTCTTTAAAACATTACCTTTGTCATTTCACAACTGTGGTCCTCAAGGTTCCCTAACAAGGTGGCATTCCTGCATTTCTTGTCTTATTTTGCTTTATACTATTCCACTTTCCTGGAATGCCATAACAATGACCACCTTGATGTACCTTGAATATAACTCTATCTCTCAATTAAATACATTTTCACTGACTTTTCACCAAGACTCTACTGCTTTACCTTCTCAGGTTTCATTGGGGATAAAGCACCATCCTTGAAGTCCAGATTATTTTAATTCTCATTTTGATTCATACCATGACAAGCCATTTAATGAAATGACCCAGTGGATGAGAGAAAGAGAAGGCTCCTGGGAATTTGTGTGAGAGATAGAGTTTGAGGGAAACTAGAAGTGAGAATGAGATAGAAAGAAGAAAACACTAGCAATAAGGACTGGGGAAAATGTGTACAGTGACACAGTCAGGTCTCCTAGAGGTTGGAACACTGTTCTGGACAGTTATGAAACCCTGAGTTCATATTCTATTTCAAAATCTGTTTAACTAACTGTGTAATGTTGTTTAGGTCACTGAAATCACCCAAATTGCCTTCTTCTTTTTTAAAATAATGGAGTTGGTCTCTCTAGCCCTAATGGTTCATTCCAGCTCTAATTATCTGATAATACTAGGGAAAGAGAGAAAATGAAAATAAACTAGATATTTTGGGCTCAGAAGGACAATGCAGCAAAAAACTTCTGAGCAGTAGAGAAGATAAGGGGAAAGAGTTCGGTGGACAGTGAGGTTTTTGAGGGGAGTGTTCATGGAAATCAGGATGAGCTGAGTTCACCTAATTTCACATTCTCAATCTATCTTTGACACTGGACACTTCATGCAAAGTGTTTTCACTTCTGTTTCTTCAAAACACAAACAAAAAGGAGAAGAATGTTACTTTTAAATGGGTGGGAAGAAGAGGAAGGAATAAAACTTACGAGAAGAAGGGAGGGTGATTGCAGAGAGATGAGAGAGAGAGAGAGAGAGAGAGAGAGAGAGAGAGAGAGAGAGAGAATCCGAAAACCAAATACTGAGAAAAGAGAGAGAAGCTCAGAGAGAGCAACGAAGTGTAGGAGGGCAGTGAGAAATGATGTAAAGGGATAGAATCCCTGGGAAATATAGGGCAATCCAGCTAGGTGTCCTGTTGGTCAGAGAATTAGACTTGGAATTGATTGATATTCAATTGATATTCAATTTCACATCAGGTCCTGAGGAGCTGTTTTACCCTCCAGAAATTCCCTAATCACTATTAGCTTCAGTTTTCATTTCATTCAATTCACTGGCATGGATGTGATGGTATTTAAAGACCCTTCATCTCTATGATCCTTTGGTTGCCAGAGAGTGAATGTTTTTCCACTGGGATGAATCTTGGAATTGAGAGAAACAGTGAGTTCAGAGTTTAGAAAGAGGGTGAGACTCACAGAATCAGTTATTGAGGATAAGAAGGAAATGAAAGAAAATATCCATAGAAAGTAGATATATGGGGATTGAGGGGAATATGTGTATTAAAACAGATAGATATTCTAATGGACTCTTCTTGGAAATCTGGAAATCAAGTTCAAATCCTAGTTAACATTCTTGAAAGTGTTTGACCCTATATAATTCCATTAGTGTTTTCCTCTGTATTCTATTATAGTATAATCTAGTTGGACTCATTTACCCCTAGAGTTCCTTCCAGTTCTAAATCTATGTCTATTACTGATGATTGTGGTAAAAGAGGGAAGAAACCACTTATTTAGTGGAAGGAATCAGAAAGAAGATAAAAAGCTTTTGAGGAGAGAATGGATAGAAGGAGGACAAAGAGAAGCAGAAGGCAAGAGTCAGAAAAACATAAAGACAGAGAGTGTCAGTGAAATATTAAGAGACAGATACAGAAAGCAAGAAAAAGAGAATCACAGGTTAATAAATGAGGGAAGAGAATATTATGAAGGAAAATGTGGAATAGGGGAAAGAGATTCCAGCAGAGGGAGAAATTGTAAGGAAAGAGACACCTGGCAGGTGGAAAGTAACCCAGCTTGGTAACTCTAATGGTTAGAGCATTCTTCTCAGAGGTGACTTGTTGGGTTTAAGTCTCACCTCAGATGTTGAAAGCTTTGTTCCTCTGGAGAAGGAATTTAACCTTAGTTAACCACAGTCAGTCTCAGTATTTTCTTATTATATATTTATTGGACTGGATGTAATGATGTCTAAAGGCACTGTAGCTCTCTGATTTTCCGGGTGCCAGAGAGAACAGTCCTTGCCGTAAGCTTGGAATAGAGGGAGAGAGAGGTAGAGAGAGAGAGAGTTAGAGGGAATTAGGAATTGAAGATGAGGGGACATAAGGAAGCCTCCAAGGAACAAGGAGTGGCTGCAGGGAGGGGATCATGTAGATCAAACCAGCCAGTTCTTCTAGAGGAGTGTTCTTGAAAGTATGAAGGTCCTGAGTTCACATCATAGACAACATTCAGAATTGTTGACACTGGAAATTCAGTTAGAGTGACTAAGGTACCTGCTTCTGCTATAGTAAAATAGAATTGGACTCAGTGACCTTTATAGTTAATTCCATTTTTAAATTTATGAACATAGTCATGGAAGGGGAAAAAGAAAAGACCAGTTATTTTTTGGTATAAATTATAACAAGGAGAAAAATTTGGAGGGAGGAAATATAAAGGAGATTGAGAGAGACAGAGTAAGAGAGAATCAGAGAGAGAGAGAGAGAGAGAGAGAGAGAGAGAGAGAGAGAGTTGGGCACAGAATTAAACACCAAGGATGAGAAGACAGAAGCAGCCAGAAGAAATGTATGCTTGTGAATCGGAGGGAATATAGAGCGTAAAAGAGCAAAGTCTTCTCAAAGTCTTCTGAGTAGTTTGAGTGACTTCAGTTCAAATCCTATTACATAGTTTTAATAAGTATTTGACCCTGGGCAATTCAGATAGAGTGTGTAAACCTCTGCTCTCCATTATAATATAATGGAAAAGGACTCAGTATCCCTAAGGGTCCTATTGAGCTCTAAATCTTTGATCATATAGATGACAGAGAGCAAAATAATAAATCAGACATCACTGTAATAAAATTAGAAGGAAACAAAGACTTTGAAGAGGAGAAAGAAAGAAGAGGAAAAGGGAGGGAGAGAGAAAGGTATTGAGAGAGAGAGAGAAATTTTTGAAATGGGATAGATACAGAGTCAGAAAGATATGTGAAGATTGAATTAGAGAATTCCTGTAATGTAGTAAAACAGAAAAAGATACAGCACAAGAGACAGAGACAGTGACATATGCACACACACACACACACACACACACACACACACACACAAACAAACAACCATAAAATAGTGAGCCAGAGAATGAGAGAAGAGACCATTATGGAGGAAAGAGGAAAATAAGGAAGAGAGATAAGAGACCAAAGTCAGGGTGAAGTAGTGCAAAGAGAGGAGATATTTGACAAATGTAGAAGAGGCCAACTAGGTGTCATAGTGAATACAGTATTATACATGGATTTGACTCATTGAGTTTAAATTCCAACAGAGCTTCCAACAAGCTCTATATCTCTGAGGTCATTAATGACTCAGCCTCAGGTTTCTCCTTAGAAAATTATGAGACCGGTCTTCATGGTGTCTAATGATATTCCACATCCATGATACTATGGTTTCCAGAAAGAGAAAAGATTGTCCCCTTTGGTTTGGGACCTTTACCTTGCAAAAAACAAAAAAAAACCCTTAATTTTTCTAACTCAGTAAATTAGCTATTTGGTAGTTTGGTATGGCACTGAGTGAATAATTTAAGTAGAATTGTCATTTTTATTATATTAATTCAACCTAACCATGAACAATTGACATTTTTTTCAGTTGTTTAGATCTGACTTTATTTTGTGAGAAGTACTTTATTTTTTTTAGGTTTTTTTTGTAAGGCAAATGGGGTTAAGTGGCTTGCCCAAGACCACACAGCTAGGTAATTACTAAGTGTCTGAGACCAGATTTGAACCCAGGTATTCCTTACTCCAGGGCCAGTGCATTATCCACTATGCCACCTAGCCGCCCCTGAGAAGCACTTTTTAATTGTGTTCATCCAATTCCTGGAGTGGCTTGGGAGGTAGATTCCCAAGGATTTCATGCCTGCAGTTAATTTAAATGGAATTTCTCTTTCTATATCTTCCTCTTGGGTTCTTTGTTATTCCTATATAGAAATGCTGATGATTTATATGGATTTATTTTATATCCTGCTGCTTTGCTGAATTTATTAATTGTTTCAAGTAGATTTTTGGATGATTTTATGGCTTTTCTAAATATATCATCTGCAAGGAGTGAAAGCTTTGCTTCCTCATTGTCAATTCTGATTCCTTCAATTTAGTTTTCTTCTCTTATTGCTAAAACTAACATTTCTAATACTATAGTGTATTGCTATGTAAATAATGGGCATCTTTATTTCACTTCTGATTTTATTGGGAATGCTTCTAGTTTATCCCCACTACATATAATATTTGTTAATTGTTTTAGATAGATGCTGCTTATTTTTTAATGCTAAACTCCATTTATTCTTATACTCTCTGTTGTTGCTAATTGGAATGGATGTTGTATTTTGTCAAAAAAAATTCAGCATCAATTGAGATGATCACATGATTTCTGTTAGTTTTGTTATTGATATGTTGTAAAAGAAAGTGTTACATACTGTGAAGACTTAATTTGGTTAGCTCGAATCTTTCCCTGATAGGCTCTTTTTTGTTTGTTATAAACATTTGAGTTCAAATTCTAGTTAACATTCTGAATATATGTGACACTGAACAGGCCAGAGTGCCTACGTTTTTCTCTTTTTTTTTGATATAGTAGAATTGGAGTCAAATGGCTTCTAGGGTTTATTCCATCTTTAAATGTATGAGCATAGACATTAAAGGGGATAAAGAAAAGATCTTTTATTTATGGGTGGTAGGTAAAAATAAAAGGTTTTTGAGGAGGTGATAGAGAAGTAAAGTTGAGATAGTGAGAGAAGAGAGTTGGGAGGCAGTGAGATATTAAGAGAAACTCAGAGATATATACAATAAGAAATAGAAGACAGATGGAAAGTAAAAGAGAGAAAACTGCATGATAATGATCAAGGAAGTTATGGAAGAGTCCATTATGGAGGGGAATGGCAAAGAAATAAGAGACTACAAATGAGGAACAGATAACAAGGTCAGAGTGGTTCACAGAGGGAAAGAGGATCAGATACAAAGATGAGAGAGACAGAGACAAACAGAGAAAAAACAATTCACTTGATAAAGAACAAAGGTATGTGGGAAGAGACTATTTTTGGATAGATCAACTCTACAGGGAGATGAAATTTGTAAAATGATAGAAGCCCTAGGTGGCAAGCCAGCTAGATGTCCTAGTGGTTAGATCATTATCCTTGAACTTGAAAGAAATTCAGTTTCACAAGATGGGATGAGTAGTCTTACTCTATAAAAGTCCCTTATCCATTGTCAGCCTCAGTTTTTAACTCAGTCAGTTGGTCTAGATAAATTACTATCTAATGAAGTTCCAGCTCTATGGTCCTCTGATTTCCAAAGAGTGAACAGGATGTCCACTAGGAATTAGCTTTGCAAGAGAGAGACAGAGACAGATACAGAGACAGAGAGAGTGTTTCAGGGAATCAGTTACTGAGGGTGAGAAGGAGATAGAGGCAAGGGTTCACAAGAAATGGCTGTGTATGATTTGATGGGAATATGTAGGACAAAACAACTAAATATCCTTGGGAGCTCATCTTGGAAGTCTGAATGATCTGAGTTCAAATCCTCAATAGCATAATTAATGTTTGATCCTGGGCCATTTAATTAATATCTATCTATTTCTGTCTAATTGAGTTCAGTGGTCCCTAGAGTTGCTTCCAGCTTTAATTTTATGATCCTATTGATGATAGGGATCAAAAGAAAAAACTAGTTATCATTAAATGGAAATTAGAATAAGGAAGTAAAGCTTTTGAGAAGGAGATAGAGGGAATAAGGCAGTTGGAAAAGATTGAAAGAGAGGTAAACAGAGACAAGAAAAGAAATGGAATAAGAAAGATAGAAATAGACTGATAAATAGAGATAAAGACAGAAAGTGGCAGTGAATAGAGAAAACCACAGATACACCAAGAGACACAGACAGACACTCTCATTAAGCACAAGATAGTGAGCAAGGTCATAAGGGAACAGGCCATTGTGGAGGTAGGTAAGAAACACAGATAAAAGACGCAACTGAAGGAGAGATGCAAAGGTCAGAGGCACCTAGCAAGGGTCAAAAAAGCATTGTAGTGTGCTGGTTAGAGCATTATGTACTTTGAATTCACTCATTGAGCTTGCATCTCAATTTCTCTTTAATAAATTTTCAGGACTGTGTTTTACTGGATCAATTAAGTTCCAGCTCCATTATCCTCTAGGTGCCAGGGAAAAGGGTGTCCACTTGAGATTAAATTCGACATAGATAGATATAAATTTAGAGAGAATTGGCCATTGAAGATGAGGCAATAAAGGAAAGTATCCACAAGAAATAGAAGTGTCTATGGTGAGAGGACAACTGGGAGGGGGTGAGAAATAAGTGGATGTCACAGAGATATGTTGATGATTAGACTGATCTTTGAAATTTTGCACTCCTGTTTTCAAATCTTACTTTGCATTGTAGATAATAATTTGAAACTGAACAATTCACTTAAAGTGGGAAATCTCTATTTCTTCTGTTATAATTAAATGCAATTGGACACAGTATGATCTTGAATCTTATTAGTGAAAAATGGGAAAAGGGTCACAGTTTCTACAGGGAAAATAATAGAAAGGGAAAAAAGATTTTTTAAGAGAATTGCTGAGTGGAACAGGGATAGTGAAATAGAGATGGGAATTGATCGAGAGAAAAACCAGAGGGAAATATAATAATAGAATCAGAGGGAGGCAGAGACAGATGCACAGAACCAGAGATAGCAAAACAGAATCACTGTGATCAAGTGAAAGAAATAAAAAGAAAAAGAGAAAGATCTGACAGTAATTAAAGGAATGAGGGAAGAGCCCAATATGAGGCACATATTGAGCCATAGAGCAAGGAAACCACCAGTAAAGGAGAGATGTAAAGGGAAAAGATCCCTAGCAAATGTAGGGTAATCCTTGAAGGTGTGTCATTGTGGTTAGAGCACCACACCCTCTGACTCTGTGATCCTCTAAGATTTTGGAGAGAGAAAAGGATGTCCACTTGTGATTAAGTTTGAATATAGAAAGACTGAGTTAAGGAAAATAAAACATTTAGAATGAGGAGACAGAGGGGAAACTCCTAAAGGAAATAAGAGTGCCTGCAAAGAGAGGAATTATGTAGACCAAAATAGCTAGTTCTCCTAGATAGCTATTCTTGGAAGCCAGAACAACCTGTTATCCTAGTTAACATCTGGAATAAATAGTCGACTCTGGCCAAATTCACTTTAGAATTTTTAACCCTGTCTTCTGTAATACTACAATGTAGTTGTACAGCTGCCACTAAATGTCCTTCCAACGTAAAAAGATTATCTATCGTATAATAATGTAAAAAGGGAAGATAGTTTATTATTGGATGGAATTTAGAGTAAGGACAGAAAGATTTTGATTAGAAGAAAGGGGAAAACAAGGGAAGGAGAGGGATATACTGAGAGCAAGCAAGAGAGAAAGAAACAGAAATAAAGACAAAGAGAGTGGCAGTGAGATATAAAGATAACTTGAGAGGGAGGAAAGAAGAAAGAGAGTGATAGTGAGTGAGAGAATGTGTTTGTGTGTGTGTGTGTGTGTGTGAGAGAGAGAGAGAGAGAGAGAGAGAGAGAGAAGAGCACTTCACTTGTCAATGGATAAAGTAATGAGGGAAGATACAGTTTTTGAGGACATAGAGCAAATGAGCAAGGATGTAAATGGATAGGACCCCTTGGAAATTGTAAGTCAAACCAGCAAGATATCCTAGTGGAGTGAATAGTATACTTGGGGTTAACTGAATTTCAATTACAGATCAGGTGCTAACCAATTGCCTTATTCTAGAGAAATCCCTTAAACACTATCAGCATCAATTTTCTTTTCATTCAATGTATGGGTCAGGACTGATGGTATCTTAATGACCCTTCAACTCTTTTTTTCTGGTTATCATAGAGGGAAAAAATAGGTCACTTGGGTTTAGCCTTGGAATAGGAAGAATCAGTCATTGAGGATGAAGTGACAGATGTAAATGGCCATAGAAAGAGGAAGTATGGGGATTGAGAGGAATATATGAAATAAAACAGTTTTATATCCCAGTGAAACCATTTTTGGAAGTCTGAATGATCTGAATTCACATCCTAATTAATATTCTTTTTTTAGAAACATTATTTATTTGTTTGTTTATTAGTCTGTTTGTTTATTTTCTAATTATCTGCAAGGATAGTTTTCAACATTCATCCTTTTTGCAAACTTTTGATTTCCAGCCTCTATCCTTACTGTAGCCCTCCCCATGCAGCAAACAATCTGATATAGGTAGTTCAAGTAAAATCTAGTTTAACATATTTCTATATCAGTCAAACTGCAAAAGAAGAACTATAACTAAGGGAGAAAGAAAGAATGAAAAACAGAAAAGAAATTTTAAAACAGTAAATATAGTATGCTTTTTTTCTACATTCAAAAACCATAGATTTTCTCTGGATGTGGATGATATTTTCCTGGATGAATGTCTCAGGATTGTCCTTGATTTTTGAACTACCAAGAGGAGTTGCATCAATCATAGTTCATGTTACAATGTTACTGATATTGTGTATAATGTTCTTCTGCTTCAGTTCACTTCACTCAACATCAGCTCATGCAATTCTTTACATGATTTTCTGAAGTCAGTCCACTCATGATTTCTTACAGAACAATAGGATTCCATACATTCATATAACAAAGCTTATTTAGCCATTCTCCAATTGATGGAAATCCCCTCAATTTCCAATTCTTTCTGACTATAAAAAGAGTTGTTATAAATACTTTTGTACATATGGATCCTTTCCTCTGTTTTATGATCACTTAGGGAGCAAGAAAAAAGACAGGTTACCATTGAGTGGGGAATAAAAGAAAAACAGTTTTTGTGAAGATAAAATGAGATTTAAATGGAGGAGTTGGGAGAGATAATATGAGAGAGGTACACAGAGATGAAAAATTGAATGAGAGAATTAAAGAGATAGATAATATACACACATATGAAATCATAGTGTCACAGTGAGATTGATATGGAAAACTACAGACAGTAAGAGAGACACAGACAAACACAGAACCACATGATAGTGAACAGTGGAGTGAGTGAACAGACCATGATGGGGAGAAAATGAAGTACAGAGTAAGACATGAAGGTGGAGGAAGAGTTGTCAAGGGAAGATATATCTGACAAGTGTGGAACAGACCAGGTAGGTATCCTTGTGGTTAAAGCACTCTGTTGGGAATTTTATATTTCCTTTAAAATTTCACAATTAATGAAAAGCAGTGTTCCTTTGGAGAAGTCACTTGATCACTGTCAGCCTCAATTTTCTCCATCTTAGATATTTATTGAGGTTGATTTGATTATACCAGATTTCTGCACTTCTAGATGCAGAGAGAGAAAATGCTATCAATTTGTTATTGTTTGGGGTAGGGACAGATAGAGTTAGAGGGAATCTGGAATTGAGGTTGAGAAGGAGGAAGGAGGGAGCCTTCACAAGAAATAGAAGTGACTGCAGTGGAGGGAAATATGTAGACCAAAATAGGTAGTTGTCCTAGAAGACTGTTCTAAGAAGTTAAAATGACTTGGGGTCAAACCTTAGCTAACATTTAGAATAAATATTTGAAACCAGGCAAGTCAGTTAGAGCAAGAAAACTTCCCTCTTCTACATTAAAATTAGACTCAGTGACCCCTAGGATTAATTCTAGCTCTAAGTGTATGATCAATGATATAAAAGGATAAGAAGAAATGAGCAGCTATTAATTGCATAGGAATTAGAATAATAAGAAATATTTGCCAAAGCAGACTCAGAAAAATTTTAAAAACAATTACAAAACACTTTTCACACAAATAAAATCAGATTTAAATAACTTGGCAAACATCAACTGCTCATGGATAGGTTGAGCTAATATAATAAAAATGACAATTCTATGAAAACTAAACTACCTGTTTAGTACCCTGTCAATCAAAATTCCAAAATATTACTTTAATGAGTTAGAAAAAGTTGTAAGTAAATTCATATGGAGAAATAAAAAGTCAAGAATTTCCAAGTATTCAATGAAAAAAAGTGTGAAAGAAGGTGGCTTAGCCCTACCAGATCTAAAATTATATTATAAAGCATCAGTCATCAAAACTCTCTGGTATTGGCTAAAAAATAGAATGGTGGAAGAGTGGAATAGACTAGGTGAAGTAGGAGGAAATGATTATAATGATCTGCTGTTTGATATACCCAATGAGTCCAGATATTGGGATAAAAACTCTCTCTTTGATAAAAACCTGTTGAGAAAATTGGAAATCAGTATGGAAGAAACTTAGATTAGACCAAAACCTCATACCCTATACCAAGATAAGATCCTTATGGATTCAAAATTTAGACATAAAAAACAATATTATAAGCAAACTAGAAGATCAAGGAGTAGTTTACCTGTCAGATCTATGGAAAAGGGAGCAGTTTATGACCAAGTAAGAGATAGAGAACATGACTAAAAACACACTAGATGATTTTGATTACATTAAATTAAAAAGCTTTTGCACAGACAAAAACACTGTAACCAAGATCAAAAGAAATGTAATAAACTGGGAAACAATTTTTACAACTAATATTTCTTACAAAGGACTCATTTCTAAAATATACAGAGATCTGAGTCAATTTTTTAAAAAAAACAAGCCATTCTCCAAATGACAAATGGTCAAAGGATATGCAAAGGCAATTTACAGATGAGGAAATCAAAGTGATCCAAAGTCATATGAAAAATTTCTCTAAATCATTACTTATTAGAGAAATGCAAATTAAAGCATCTCTGAGGTACTACCTCATACCTCTCAGACTGGTCAATATGACCAGAAAGGACAATGATTAATTTTGGAAGGGATGTGGGAAATCTGGGTCAGTAATATATCGTTTGTGGAGCTGTGAACTCATCCAACCTTTCTGGAGAGCAGTTTGGAATTACATCCAAAAAGCAACAAAAATGTGCATACCTTTTGTTCCAGCAATACCACTGCTGGGTCTGTACCTTGAAGAGATGATGAAAAAGGGTCAAAACATCACTTGCAGAAAAATATTCATAGCAGTCCTGCTTGTGGTAGCAAAGCATTGGAAATCAAGTAAATATCCTTCAGTTGAGGAATGGCTCAAGAAACTGTGGTATATGTATGTGATGGAACACTATTGTGCTATTAGAAACCAGGAGGCATGGGAATTTAGGGAAGCCTGAAAAGATTTGCGTGAACTGATGCTGAGCAAAATGAGCAGAACTAGAAGAACATTGTACACCCTAACAGCAACATGGGCGTGAGGATCAACCTTGATGGACTTGCTCATTCCATCAGTGCAACAATCAGAGACAATTTGGGGCTGTCTGTGATGGAGAATACCATCTGAATCCAGAGAAAGAATTTTGGAGTTTGAACAAAGGCCAAGGACTATTACCTTTAATTTAGAATAAAAAACCTGAGATCTTATTGTCTGTTCTTGCTATCTCTTATACTTTATGTTTCTTCCTTAAGGATATGATTTCTCTCTCACCACATTCAATTTGGATCAATGTATACCATGAAAACAATGTAAAGGCTGCCAAATTGCCTTCTGTGGGGGTTGAGGGGAGGGAAGCAAGATTGGGGGAAAATTGTAAAACTCAAAATAAATAAAATCTTTAAAAGAAAAAAAGAATAATCAGAAAAAACCTTTGAGGAAATAGATACAGAGACAGTGACGCACAGACACACAGGAAGATAGACAGATACAAAATGGACCAAAGGGAAGATGATTTTGATTTTTTTGAAGATCATTCATCAACTGATAAAATATCATTTTAAAGTGAGTACATATAGCCTGAGTTCCAATTGTTTCTCACACATGTTCTTACTAGATGAGTGACTCTGGACAAATCACTTATATCATTTTTTTATTCTGTTCTAAAATGATAGCCTTGGAATCAATGATCCCTAGAATTCCATCCAACTCTGAGTCTAAGTGTGGGCAGCAGACTGCTTATAGAGGGTGGAGAAGGCAGGGTTGTGTTTGCACAAAGGAGAGAGAGCTGGTAAGGTAAGTAAGAACTCTAGACCTGGGAGGTGTCTGGGAGGCAGCTCAGGTTGTTTTGACAGTTATACAAGTGGGGTGAGAGTTATATGAGTTTTCATCTGAAATCAAGCAGTACAAATTTGTTCTAAATCAGGTGAGTCACTTCACTTGCTGAATCATGCTGTGAGGAACAGAGGGAAGGAAAGCCCTGGGCACCTTGTGTCATGTGTGTGTTTGTTGGAATAGTTACTATAATTATTTAGCCACATCTTGATGGTCTAAAAATTTAGAAATTCCCAAAACCCCTAGTAACCAAATATTGGAAAATCTCCTGCCCTTCTATAAGAACAATCAAAGAATTTGGACCCTTTCCCTTATCTCCTGCTCTTGCATAGAGAATATATTCTTCTTTCAGTCAGTCAATCACCCAACATTCATCATGCTAATAAGCATCATGTTAAACATTGGAGATGTAAAGATAGTTCAAAGGTATTCTCTGCTCTCAAGTTGCTCCCAATCTAATGGTAGAAACAACATGACAACAACAATGTACAAATCAGACATATTAATGGTACATTTGAAATGGGAAAGCATTAGAATTAAGGGCAATTGGGAAAAACTTTCTGTTGAAAGTAGAATTCCACCTGGTACTGGAAGGGAGAAGCCTTGATAAGAATGGAGACCATTGCAGATATAGGGGACAGCTAGTGACAATAATCAAGCACAAGATAGAGCATCTTGTTCTTGCAAAAAGAAAGAGGTCAATGTCACTGGATCGAATGGTATGTGGATAAGAGAGTGTATATTGAAAGAAGACTAGAAAGGTGGACAAGGAGTGATAGCTTTGAATGCCAACCAGAGAATTTTAGATTCATCCTAGAGGCCATTAAATAATGCAATTCTATGGTTGGGCTTGATCATTTAGATATCTGAATGGAGGATGAAGTAGAGTATGGTGAGAATGGAGGCAAGAGGAACAAAAATGGATTTTTCAGTAGTCCAGACATGAGATTATGAGAACTGTCCCAAAGTGATGGCAGTATCAGAGGACATAGGAGATGTAAGTGAGAGATGTGAAGGTAAAATGGACAACCTGTGGAAACAGATGATAAATCTTTTGGTTTTGCTTCCAAATTTTCCCTCCTCCCTTTTCTCCATGGGCTCAGACCCTTTGTCTATCTTCCTTTCCGTCTCTTGTAAAATGTTTGCAGAATGCTTCTTTTTTCCTTTGAATTCTTAGTGCTTAAAAGATAATAAAACCCAAATTTGTTCCTTAGGAATCTGTAGCTGCTATTTATAGACAGCAGTCTTCCTTAGTAGACTGTTAGTAGGCTTAATATGGAGGAGAGTAACTGACAGGACTCAAACCTGTTTGTGAGTTGGGAGTTGTCTACCCCAAACATGTGAAAACTTCCCCTGGTGGAATGGATAAAGGAGAGGATCTTTTTCAGCAATGATGATGAAAGTTGAAGCAGGTTCTTTGGAGTATTTAGAGTCTTGTCAGGCATCAAAGAAGCAAAGTTCATTCCCTGCCTCCCAGGTCAATGAAGCTTGTCTTGACTTTTGTTTTGGGCCTGAAATTTAATAAGTCTTGAAGAGTGAGTGAGACTGACATGTCTTGACTCTGCCACACTTAGATCCAACTCATTACCAAGTCAAGACATCAGCCATAATTTAATATTTTACCCCAACATCAAAAACAAAGGATACACAATAACAACAATTAACATTCATTTTAGTTTTGTTCCCTATCTCTTTTCTAGGACTACTGACTTCTGGTTAACTGGTGTGCTTCTACCAAGAAGTTAAGAAAATTATCTGACAATTTAGTTTTAAAAGGGAGAGGGATTGGAGACCTGGAGCTGTTGAAGTATCCATATGGTAAATGTTTTAACTTATATTACTATCCTCACAATGCTCGGCATCATCAACCTACTCCTTGGGTAGTAAAAGTCATTTTATTTAAATTGCTTTGGTCGAAAGGAAACTAGAGTGAAACACATTGAAAGGGCAATGTTTCCATTGTTTAGATACTATGGCAAACAGGGAATTGTCTTATTAATAATCATCAACCAAGACTGGGACTATCCATCTTGATAACCATACCTTCTTTCAGGATTTCTCTTTAGGGAGATAAAAGCAAAATTTGGATGTGGAAACTTTGTGCCTCAAGAGGAGGGACACCACATTTATCTAGTCAACATGAGAGCTGGAACCAAGACTTCATATGGAACCTTCAGTTACTTGACCTCAAGGAAAATCCTTCATTCTACCATGAAATGAATAGAAGAAGGAATCTGGTTTGGTTGCCAGTATATTTGAATAGAGATGGCCAGTGATTGTGTGAATGATTGTATAAGTTCAAACCTGTCATGAGGCAAAAGGACTGTCAAGACCTGGATGAGAACTATGTATAGATCTTCCAGGGAGAATCCTAGACAATCACAGCTTCTTGACCCAGGCCAAGGATCCAATATATCCCTTTATGTATTTATGTATTATGAAGAGAATCCAGTTCAGGCTGTGGAGACATTGGCCCAAATGAGGAAACAAAAAAGTCATCATGTTTCTAGGTTATCTCGTCTCAGTATTGTCCTTTGTCAATTTCTCTTATGCCTTTGAAAAGGGAGGTTAGAACCATAGTAAAATATCTTGTGTCCTGAGATTTTAGGAGAGAAGAAACACTATTTTATTTGTACTGGATTTTTCTATGTAATACACAGTATATGGTGTCAACATGGTCTATATTTTGTGGTCTAATATATCAAGCTGAAAGGAATAAAGGGGGAAAGAGTTAAAGCTTTCCTCTGACAATTTCAAAAATCTCAAAGGACATAGTCTTTTCTTTGCATTCCCAATTCTGGCCAAGTTAGGAATAAAAGATGAAGGGTAGAGAGAGAAAAACAGGTAAAGAGTGATTCTTTTCCAATTTGTAAAATATCTATAGAATTGCAAGCTAATTAGAGAATAAATTTGTGATTGGGGTGTAATATATGCTGTAATATCTTATTGCTCTTTAGAAGTACTCAAAACATAGACTTGTAATTTGCCTACCAAATTTACCTTAATCCCTTTTGCATTCTCTTTCTTTCCTAGAGATCAAAGGATTTATTGCTTTAATGTATGAAAGGTCATTTTTTTTGCAGGGGTACAATGTTTCCTGTTATGAATTGCTAGTCGAGCCAGGAATATAGGTGTAGAAAAGACAAATAAAGATTTATTAAGAGATTGTTACAGCATAAAGAAAGAGGCAGAGAAACTTAAGAGAGATTAAAAGATCAAGTGGATTATAGTAATGCAAATTAAACAGGTACAAAATTTATAAAATTTGTTTATAATTAATTTCAATATTCCCAAAGCTCATGATTCTCTGCATCAGTGTCACTGAATAAAAAAAATTCAACCCTTACTTGAATTGGAGTTCATTTGCTAGTTTTGTCTTCAATGGTTCCAAAAGTGATGAAAATATAACACAGACATTTTAGCAGTTAGAAACTTTGAAGCATTATCTAGTGTTTAAGATGAGCCTAGTGCATTTCTTTGTGGAAAGAGATTTGTTTATTTAGAAAGCAAAATAGAATAAGGAAATTAGAGATTTCATTTTAGGAAAAGAAATTATCTGACTACTGTGGTCTTCTGAGAATCACTTATCTGAATGGGATTGCTGAAAAGAAGCAATAAGAATAAGAAGCAAAGTCAGGAAGGAATTAAGATGCATTATACCTTTGTAAACCCTTTTTGTTTTTAGTTTTTTTGCAAGGTAAATGGGGTTAAGTGGCTTGCCCAAGGCCACACAGCTAGGTAATTATTAAGTGTCTGAGACCGGATTTGAACCCAGGTACTCCAGACTCCAAGGCCGGTGCTTTATCCACTACACCACCTAGCCGCCCCTGTAAACTCTTAAATAAGGAAGAAAATTGGAAATATTTTGCTTGGTGATTAGAGAAACTCTGTAAACCATGAAGTTTCAATTTTGGTCAGGGAAAAATAAAGTTTTGCAATGAATTTGAGATGTAGGAGAATAATGTGCTAAATTTGCAGAGGAGAGATCAAGTAAATTAAAGAAAATTGGTCCTTCTTAAGAGAAGATTGAGAAAGCAGCAGTGAAGGGAGGAAGGGGAAGTAGTGGATCAGGGATGGAGAGAGACATTTCTATGGTTTGCAGGAATCAGTCTAGTTTAATCTGAGTCCAAAAAAGAAAGAAGGAAGTGGGTCTTCCTGACTTCTCTTGAATACACCTCACTATCCCCACTTTTCTGGTGCAAGGTCCCATTACCTCATATCTGGCTATGGAAGTAGTAGTGCTTTGCCTGCCTCTAGTCTCACCACTCTAATCCACAACAGATTGTTTTTCCTAAAGCACAAATCTACTCATGTCAGCCCCACACTTCCTCAATAAACTTAAGTGAGTCCCTATTCCCTCCAGTATCGAATATAAAATACTGTCTTTGGAGGCAATATTTCTTCATAACTTGCCCTTCCTACATTTCTAGTCTTATTTACTTTCTTTCTTTTCTTTTTTTTTTAAAGATTTTTGCAAGGCAATGGGGTTAAGTGGCTTGCCCAAGGCCACACAGCTAGGTCATTATTAAGTATCCGAGGCCGGATTTTTTTACTTTGTACTACTACTCCAGCCCCCCCCCCCCCCACTGACTCTGGGAGACAATTTCTAAAAAGACATAAATTCAATAAAATGGTGATAGCAATGTCAGATGTGAAAGAGTGCCTCTAGGCTATCATGAGTGGTCCTCTCTGAGGAACTTCTTGATGATTTTTGGTGAGCATTTTACTCTGAAAAATTTCCCTGAGAAGACCTTCCTCCCATGCTGGAGATTTAGATTTTCCTCAGAACTTAACTGTTTCTTCTGTTTCTTTCTTCAGTGCTTAAAGTATGCGTCCAGTTCGGAGAGGAACACACTTGTTTAAGAAGATACCTCCACTTTACTGGGGAAGAAATACTTTTAAAAATGTATTTATTGTAATTTTTTGCAAGGCAATGGGGTTAAGTGGCTTGCCCAAGGCCGCACAGCTAGGTAATTATTAAGTGTCTGAGGTCAGATTTGAACTCAGTGACTTCTGACTCCAGGGCCGGTGCTCTATCCACTGTGCCACCAAGCCACCCATTTAAATTTATTTTAAAGATAAAGTTCTTTATTTCAAATGATCCTGTGAAAGAAAAAAAGTTTTTTGAAAAAAAAAACTTTTCAAAAAGTTAAAATAGACATTTCATTTCTTGTTTAATAACACTTTTGCTGTGATTTAGAAGAGAACACAAAAGAAATAAATTTAAATTTTAGGAAAAAGTAAGAAGCAAGACTGCTAAATTTTGTGTGACATTATTTATATATCTGAATATAGATGTATAGGTGAATATGTGTACCTACACACACAGTGTAAGTGAAATAGGTAGATCCAATTAGCAAATTAAACTAAAGTAATTTAAAATTGTAACTAAATTGCATCATGTTATTGATAAAATCATAAATACATTAACACAAATAATAAGTGGAAAGAATAATTAGGAAAAATTCAGTCAAAGGATTGTCAGAAGTAGCGAATTCAATAATGGAGAAAGGTTTAGATCTTGACTTTTAAATCTCTTAAAGAAACTGAGAAGAATGTCAGGTCTGTTTAACATTGTGCCAAATATTCTATGTATGTTCATTTTGAGTCTGATAGAACTAAGGTTAAGAATAGTGGGTTTCTTGCTTCAGAGAGAAAGGGACTTTCTAGAATTAGGAACATTTTTAAGAGATATAAGCAAGAACATTCTTCGAAAGTCTTTAACACTGATACAATGGGCAATCTTTGTTACCTTATCTGTGGTTTGTGTCAGTCCATGTTGGCAGGTCCTTCTTGCTAAAATCATTTGTTTTGTTCTGGTTTTTTTTGATAAATCAATGAAAGTATAAAAACTGTTAAAAATACAACTTTTCAGAGTCTTTAGAAGACACAAGTTTCTCTTTCCTCTATTTTCAGTACTAGTCATATCAGAAGTTGCAGAGATTAGAGTCATATAAAAAGTCATATGAATAATAGAGATTAAATTTATTATTCTCTATTGGGAATGTCTCAATTATGATTTGAAAGTTTTCAAGAAGTATTTTGATAGTCTTTTGAAGCACCAGCAAACTTTGTAAATTTTAATGAAAATAAAATTGGATAGATGAGTTACAATGAATGGAGAATTTTAAAATGACTACAAATTGATTCTCAAGCTGCATTTTGAATTTCATCACCTGATTAATCATGGAATCTGGTCAGGAGAGAGTCAGTGAAATACAAATTCAGTTAAATTCAGAGAATTAAAATAAGAATAACAACAGAAATAATATTATAAGAGAAATTAGGATAAAACTGTTGTGAATTTTAATAATTCTACAACTCAGAATTTTAAAAAGAGAAACAAGTTTTTTGAGTGTCATTCTATGCAACTGGTTTTAACTTTAGTGTAGATTAAAGGAATACTTAAAAACTGAACTTAAAGCTGGGACAGATGTATTGCAGGAAGGGAGTGTGAATTGTTGTATTGGAAGTCAGAACAGTAAAGTTTTAGATCATCCTATGAGTCCAAAAGTATAAAAAGAGAGTTCGATTTTATCATTCTCTTGCTGTTTTTAAAGACCTGAAGAAAACAGGCAAGCACTCTTATCAGCCCTATATCAGGACTCCCAGATTGATGGTGAGTCCCAAACCATTCCCAAGAAGAGAAGAGCTTCTTTTGAAATTAGGAAGCAACTGAAAGTAAGTGGAAATTTAATGAGATCTCTGTAGTTTAAATAAATTTAGTAGTTTAAATAAATTTAAATAAATTCTTTACGTAAAATAGAAACACAAATCAGTAGAAGCGAACATCATATTTTGGCAGAACTACAATAAGCAAGGCTAAGAAAAGTTAGGGTAAGAATTAGTAAAGAAAAATTGAACAAAGATATAAACTTGGAGGTAAGTAGAAGAATAAATTAAGTGCACGACTACGTAGTAGGACATTCAAATTTAAAAATCGAATTAAAAGGAACAAATGTCTTAAAATATTAGTTAAAAAACATGAATTTTGAGAGAACAGAACTGCAAAGTATCTCAGGGTATTTTTTGTCTCAGTGTGAAACATCAATTCTAGTATAACCACATTTAAAAAAGTGGATCCTAAAATTTGAAATCTTGAAATTAATGGCTGTGAAATTTAAGCAATAGAAGAAAATAAGAGAAGTGTTGAATAAAGCTATAAAAAAGAACCATCGAGTTCTGAATGGTTTTTGTAAAGTGAAAGAAGAGATGATAGTTTAAACAAGTAGGAATGAGAGAAAAATGGGTAGAGACTTTAAGGAAAGTTGGAGTCTGCATTGACAAAGTATGAATACAGAGCTTAAATGAAAAGGGGTTGAAATTTTGAAAAAGGAAATTCAAAGAATGGTTTTGTTCTCGCTAAGAAAAAAACATTTTTGAAGGAAAGATATCAAGAATTTTTTAAAGAACATGCCTTGACTTCCAGCCAAGATAGCAGAGAGAAGCCAGGCAAAGAACATGTCTTAAATTCCTCTGTGGTCCTTATTGGTAAAAGTCTTAAAAATGTGGACCCCTTAAGCAGGGACAGTCGCATGGGTTTCCTAGAAGAAATCTTTATAAATAAATATCATGAATAATTTGGGTTTCAAGGCGGCTAGGTAGCGTAGTGGATAAAGCACCAGCCCTGGAATCAGGAGTACCTGGGTTCAAATCCGGTCTCAGACACTTAATAATTACATAGCTGTGTGGCCTTGGGCAAGCCACTTAACCCTATTTGCCTTGCAAAAAAATAAAAAAATAATTTGGGTTTCTTAATAAAAGTTTCTATCTGGGAAAACCATCATCATCATAATCATCAGGAGCCCCTTTCAACCAAAGCTATGAATAATGTAAAACAACATTAACCTAAGTTAAAAGAAGGCATACTGACCAGAGCACGACCAGGGCATGACTGAATATGCTCAGTCTATAACCTTGCAAAACCTGGACTCCAGCTAAAATAAACTGATACAGCATTCAGGTGTCTGGGACCCAGGGCAAGTGCTGATTTGAGGAAACTCCAACATATTAGCCAATCCACATTAACAAAATCTCTAACTCCTCCTTCCTTCTCTGTTTTCTATAATGACCACAGGGGGTTGGGAGCAGGGTGTCTTTGAGGGAATTTCAATATGTTGCCTATCCACTGTCCTAGACTGCCCCACTGTGAGTATCCCATTTTGTTTATTTGATTATACTTAGGTAAGCAATGTAGATTTCCCTAGCCACTTTCTGCAGAATCAGAATGGAACCCAGTTATGAGTGAGACTTGAATATTCCATTGTGGTGGAATTTTCAGCCAAGACAGGCACACTGGCTGGTTTTAAGTAAAAATGTGCGTGTGTGTGTGTGTGTGTGTGTGTGTGTGTGTGTGTGTGTGTGTGTGTGTTTTAAATGAATCGATTTGACTCTTTGATCCAAAGGAAAAAAGCAATGTTACAAATCAAGAATTGATAAGGTTGAAAACTTATAATTGTAGATTGGAGAATTTGATCAATCTTTGTATGTACAAGATACTAAAAAGAATAACAATAGCAACAGAATGTACATCCTAAGGTTGCTGGAGGAATTAAATGATTCTGAAGTAACTCAGCCAAATGTGAAATTTTTAAATGTCAACTATTGTTATTGAGTGTTCAAGTAAACAGCATATCAAAGATAGTAGCATGAATGATTTTCTAAGAAGAATGAGTAAAGATTTTCTTCAATTTAATAAATTAAATTTGCTTTGAGAAGGACTTCAGAAATTCATCATTATGTCTAAAAACAGCAATAAGAAAACAACATTTAAGACTCCTAATTTTTTTTGATTTCTAGAATTTGGAAGAATATGAGACATTTGACTAGAAATATAAATTCTCTTTTAATTATGAAAATATGTTTTAAAAACATACTGTTACATGAAAATTTTCTAAAATATAGCAAAATCCTTATAGGCTAGTTCCTTATTAAGTTATAGAAATGAACAAGGTAAAAGCTCTTGAGAAAATAGAAAAAACATTGTAATAATAAAGTTTTTTTGCCTTCATTTCTTATGACTTAAGAGGTTTGAGGACTCCCCCTAAGCCAGAGTTGTGATCTAAATTACTTGAAAAATGTTACTTTGAAATGGATGAAATTGATGTCATTTGACTAAATCCAGTTTAGTATCTTCTAGATCAGACTGATAAAATATAACAAGATGTTTTTTTATAAAAAGGAATATTAAATATTCAATGAATTATATTTTTCTCTAAAGTAGTCTTCTGAAGGAAAAGGTTTAACTCTTATTATTTATGTGTCTAATTACTTAAAGTTAGAAGCAATAAATGAGAAATATAAAGCTGAAAGTTCTAAAATAGCATAGAGAGCAGGCCTCTGAAATTCTTTAAAGTAATCTTTAAGAACTAGAGAAGGACTTGGCATGTGTATAAATGAACTACTGTCACCTCTTTAAGCAACTGTATTTACTTCATACTGAACAACTTTATATTAGGTTTAAGATGTCATTGACAGAAATTAAGAAGATATTAAATGAGATATCCTAGATGATTTTTCCAGTACCATAATTATAGACTGTATCTCACTGGATTATTGTCATCTAATTAGTAATATGTTTCTTGTGTAAAATACTTGATATTAGATATGCAATATTTTCTCTTGTATTCCAAAAATTTTTTTAAAAAAAGTTAAAATAGGTTACTTCCCCTTTGTTCTTAATACTTTTAGACTATAACACATCTTATAGAATCCAACATTTAATTTTGGAAATTGTTTATATTTAAAGGGGTATTTTTGTTTTAAATTAAGAAAATAATTATGATGACATTTTTGGAAGAAGAACATAGCAAAATACTTGTCTGTGAGGGTCTTTTGGAATTTCTATTTGACCTGTAATTACATAGTACCTTACCAGCCCTGCTGAAAACATATTGTGAAACTCTGTAGTGCTATCATTAAAGAATTTAGAACTTCTCTCAAGGAAGGAAATTTATAAAGTTTCATTTGAAATTCCTTAAAAATCATGAAATTATTGTCTATTAGAAATTAGTAGGTAGTGAAATATCTTTTTGAACCAACTTTTCACTGTAGGAAAACTAATATTTTTTGTTTGTGTGTAAAATTCTAGAATGTTAACATTTGTGCTGCCTGTCCAACTTATCTAACATTCAACTAGCTTGTGTCTCCATCATTTCCTGCAATAGTTGCTCCTTTTTACTGACTTGGTGAATTAAAGCTTTTTCCTCGAATTTACTGCATTCTGAAACCGTGTAAAATGGCAAGTTTTACTTCCCCTTAATTTCTTCTATCTATAGAACAGAAGAGAGAGAGAGGGAAGATTTGAAACTTATCATGTATTTGTTTATTTGTTTAGATATACTTTAGGACATATACACACACACACACACACACACACACACACACACACACAGGTGGTGAATTTTGACTATAACAATTCTATTGATTAAATGAAAAGTTTATCCGGTAATGAATACTGTATGAATTTAAAATAACATTGCTACAAACATAATAATTATATTCTTCCCTAATACATGATAAATGATGTTTTGCTATTTGAGGCAGAATTTGTGGCACTTTAATTTGATATATGTCTTACTTTTGCTCCTTAAATGTTCAGTCAGAGTATATCAGTTGTCTCTCAGGATAAGAGTAGCATTTTTCATCATTGGCCCTTTGGAACTGTCTTGGATCACTGTCTCCATCAGAATAACTAAGTCTTTCACATTTGCTCACCTTGCAATATTACTGATGTAGTATAGAATGTTCTACTGGTTCTCCTCCTTTGACTTTGCATGAGTTGATATAAGTATTCTCAGGTTTTGGGAAACTATTCTGCTTGTCCTTTATTATAGTATATCATATTACATCCCAATCACACATGCCAACTTCTTCATTCCTTCCTTAATTAATGGGCATCTCTCAACTTCTAAAACCTTGTCACCACAAAAAGCACTTCTATTCATATTTTTGCACAAATAGGTTTTGTTCTTTTTTCTTTGATCTATTTAGGACATGGGACTTCATAAAAGTTTTACTGGGATGCACAGACTTCAAGGTCAATTTTTTCTGAACCTTTTGAGAAATATAGCCGAAAAAACTTCATTACCAAATGGAGAAAAACAGAAGTAGCAAATGCAGACTTTACAGATCTTTTTCCTGATCACAATGGAATATGAAGTACCGAGTTGTGGAAATAGCTTAAAATTAATCGGAAATTAAAAAATCTAAATCAAATGAATAAATCAGAAAATGAAGCAAAAATTCCATTAGTTACAGCAATGAGGTACAACAGTAAAATTTCTGGGATGTATCCAAAGTAGTACTTAAGGGGAAATTTCTTTCTTTAAATGTTTATATCAATAAAACATAGAAACAGCAGATCAAGGATTTAGGTATGAAATTTTTTAAAAGTAGGAAAAAATGAAAAATCTGCAATTAAACATCAAAATGGAAAACCTGAAATCAAAGAGATTAAGAAAAAAAAGTTAACCGTTGAAGCTAACAAAAGCAGATGTTGGTTTTATGAAAACATAAACAAAATATGTACAAAAAGATAACCAGATTACTAGTTTCAAAAATGAAAAGGTGAATAAATTACTAATGTAACTAATATTAAAGCAATGAATAGGAGTTATTGTGCTCAAGCATATGACAGCTAAGATGGCTGACTTCATACTTACCAAAATATAAACTGCCCTTGTTAACAGAAGGCAACAAAAAAGACCTAAATAACTATCTTTAAAAAAAAGAAATTGAATAAGGAATAAATGAGTTTCCTGAGAAAAAATCCCTAGGACATGATGAATTTGAAAGTGAATTCTATGAAACATTTAAAACATTTTATCCCAGTAGTATATAAATTATTTGAAAAAATAGATTAGGAAAGAGCCATATCAAATTGTTTTTATGGTACAAATATGATTTTGATACCTAAACAAGGTGTGGGAATAGACACAAACTAATACATTGTTAGTAGATCTATAAAATGACAAATAATTTTGAGAAATAATTTGGAATTATGTAAAGAAATAACATACTTTCTAAACTTTTAAAACAAAGACTCATTACACCTCATGGAAGCCATCAGTTAAAAAGAGGCCCCATATATACCAATATATTAATAACACCAATTTTGGGGGCCACTTTGAATTGGTAACAAAGTAGATATTCATCTACTGTGCAGTGGCTAAACAAGGTATAGAACATGAATGTCATGGAATACTACCATGAAATAAGAAATGATGTGTCTGGGACTGACCTTCAGGGAATTGTAGGACTGAACTCATCATCTTCGATAATGACCTGGACATTGGAGGCTCTAGCTCTCTGATTGCAGCCTCCCACACCACCCCAGCCCAGGCAGCCCATGGTAGAGATGGTGGCACTGGCAGACCTGGGACTGGAGGAGCAGGACATGAGAACTCCAACCTACCATAAATGGTGTCAGATCATAGGGAATTTTACTGGCTGGGCTCTGTTGTGGTAGGATGTACAGCAGGATGTTGTCTCAAAACCACCACTGTACCCTTGGGTGGAGAGAAGATATTATTATAAGCAAATAATCAATATTAGAAACAGTTTAGTGTTTTCTTCATTGAGTACTGTCCCCAGAAATGAAAGTTTTGTTTGTATAAAGGAAATGAAACAATGATGATTAGAATCTTTCCATATTAGAGCAGCTAGATGGCACAGTGGACAGATCACTGGCCAATGAGGACCCGAGTTCCAATCCGGCCTCAGACACTTAATGATTATTTAGCTGTGTGACCTTGGGCAAGTCCCTTAACCCCATCACCTTGGGGAAAAAAAGAATCTATCTATTTGTGCAATTCAGTTTATATCCATTAGCCATTAGAAAAGTAAATTGATCACGAAACTTGGAATTTCTGGACATTGTTACCAGATAATGACTGACTCCAGGGCAGATATGACACGACTTACCTATATTTACACACTTGAAATGGTTAGAGTTGAGCTGGAAAGAAAAGGAGAACATATGTACACAGGAACTGTTCATGTAGTCAAAAACAAATGATTCAAAGGAGAGTTGTTTTGTGAACTTTACAGAGGACTGATGGCTACTATTGCAGAAAAGCCTCCTTAAGCAGGAGTTTCATTTTCTACTTTTGATTATCTTAAAGAGTGTTGGGCTCTCTCATGCTCCTACATTGCTTGGAAGACCTTCCTCAGATAACCTTAATCTCTTATCTTAAAATTCTTTGTGGTCATGTTGCTAGAGTAATAGCACAGACAGTATATCATCCACTTGATGTAACCCTTTGTCGCATGCAATGAGGGACTGTTCTCCCAAATTTTTAAAATTGCCTAACAATGTTGAAGTCACCAACCTATGAGGACAGATAGCATGGGATTCATAGAGGACTCTAACTACATTCTCTGTGGTCCTTCCCAAGTCATGGCTTTCACAACCTGTGAGCACTTTAAACAGTTTTAATACCTCAAGTCAGTGTTTCCTTAAGAAATCACACCACATTAGGTGAACATATATCTGAGAGAGAGAGAGAGAGAGAGAGAGAGAGAGAGAGAGAGAGAGAGAGAGACAGAGAGACAGAGAGACAGAGAGAGACAGAGAGAGACAGAGAGAGACAGAGACGGAGATAGTCAAGACAGACAGATAGACATGATGTTTTACTTTAATATTGGCATTTGGGGGAGAGGAGTGTGTACGGATTAAATGAAGCTAAAAATTTCAGATGTGCTTCCTGTCATTTCTTGATATGATAATTTGTGGTTTTATGATATGAAACACATTCTTAGGCCAACTCTGGATATTTTATTAACTTAAGCAGTTTCATTAAGATAATTAAAAGATCTGAGAAAATTTTGAGTTTCATTGGTATATACAAATTTTCTGAAATTTACTCTTGGCTTTAGCATGATTTTTAAGCATTTTTATTTAGTTTTATGCATCTTTATTGAAGAAAAATAAATAATTTACTAGCAGAACTATTAGTTGATCACTCATCCATTAACAACTTGCAACATTTATTCAGTACTATATTAAACTGTGTATTGGAAGATAGATTAGCTAATTGCTCCAAACCTCCTAATAAAATTTAAATGAAAATTGCAAAAAAGTTCAAGACCTTATTTTGGAATACCAGGGGTGGTTAACTTTCAATTTCTTTCTCTTTAGAACAAGAACAGATCATTCCTTTATTGACAAGCATAAAATACTTCATGATTTCTTTTCTGCAAATGCTATAAATTCAGGACCTATTCTCCAACCATATCAGTTATGAGTATAATTTATATATCACAAAACCTCAGATCTCTAATAATGGGAGGCTTAAATATGATGGATGCTGCTACAATACCATTTTAGAGTAGTGAAGAATGGTTTTAGTCTCATAGTCAAGTTAGAGTGAAGACATTGGCCACATAATACATATGCTCCATTAAAAAAAAATTGAATCTTGAGCAATCACTCTCTTCTAACTACTTTACAATTTCTAAAAGCAGTTATTGTCCCAAACTGGAAGAACTTAAGTTTCAGACAGAAATGTGCATGAATGGAGGTAAACAAAAAATAAAATTTAAAAAACATGAGATGTGATAAGGGAGCAGCAGGATAAGAAAATCAAAACAGGAGCAGTAATTTGAAGTTTATTCCAGCTACAATGCAGGTTATTCTGACTTTAAGGTGGCATCACATGGCATACTTCTGAGTCCATTCTCGACATATCCTGTTGTATTTGTCTCTGTCTGTTTTATAGATACGTGCGATCTCTGGCACTAAGGGGTCATCTGGGTTTGGATCACATAGTAGCGAACAGATGGACAAAAGAACTCTAGAAACAGTTAAAGCAGGAGACCACTGCGATCTGAGAATATCGAGACAAATGCTGCCATTACTGTTAATGTTGGGATGGTAAATTCTTGTTGTAAATGCCACCTTGGGTGGTTTGAATGGGTAGTCTGTAGGGAAATGAATTGTCAAAAAGAATACCCCGCCTTGATATGGGCTGTCATTAGGTCCCATAATGGTGGCTTGCCAGTGAAACATGTCATCCCCCACTGGACCTGCAGAACACTGCGCTGGAGGGTCACGGGCCAAGTCGCTAAGTTCTTTATTAATCCGTTTCAGCGCCATGGTGTGTGCTTCTTTCCGCGGGACTCCGCACTCTCTCGGTGGCTGGAAGGGTCTGGGGAGCCAGGTTCTCTCTTCTTACCCCGGATCCACGGGATACAGGCATTGATCGGATTGGAGGTTGAGCAGAGAGGGAGGGGCCAGAGGCCAGTCATGAGCTGAGGAGGGAGGAGAACAAGCTGAAGACTGAGAGAAGTATGGAGAATAGGAGATCATGGGGGGCGGGGCATTGTGAGGCCTGCTTTTCTCTAGCATTTTTTAGTATTCATGGAAAGAAAAAAAACTACCTTTAGATGGTGCATAGTGAAAAATTATACTAGATTTAAAAATGAACTGGATTCATTTTTTTTGGTAATTCACATTTAATAATTTGTAATTATTGTAGCAAGAACGTATTTTGAAATGTTTTTCTTGCCCAGTTGGATAAACTTGCTTTCAGGTGTTAGAATAAAATTCTCTGAGAGGATAGAATATTTTCTATCAGTTTTTATAAAAGACAACCAATTCCTAAAAGACAGTCAGAAGGTTTGTGAGTAAACCTACGGATCTCAAAAAAACATACCAGGGCTTTGGGATTTTATTTGTAGAAGTGGGTTGCTCTATGACTTCTGTTACATGAAATATGTACAGGGAAGCTGTCAGCATCCTCGTCATTGTCAATATATGGATCAAAGGGTATTCACTGTGCTTGTATGTACAACAGAATGATATGCACGTTAATATATTACTGTATCAAAATGTTCCAAGAAAGACATTTCTCCTCTTGTATAAATTTACATAATGGAGTTATGGAATATAATTTCTAGAGCTCTCCTGTTGTTTAAAACCAAGCAAGTTTAAAATGCCAGAATTCATTGTTTGTAGCCACTAATTTTAGAGGGAGACCTTGGCCATTTTAAGCTAAGGTCCTTAACCAGTCTCATTTGGACTGAGCTAATCCCCATTCAATGATTAAGCCTAAGAAAGAAAGAAATGAAACAAAGAATGATCTTTTACCTACTCAAAAACAATAAGAGAGGAAGACCCTCAGGGTTTCTGGTCAAAACAACAAAAAAATCTTCTTTACTTTCTGTTCCAGTCAATATAGATGTAAAAGGAAAATCAGTAGAAAACAGAAGGAGAAAGGAGGAAATTACATCTATAGACAGGGGAAGAGGTTATGACAGAAAAAAAAAAAAAACTATGACAATCACAGAAATTGAAATGGATAGTTTTGCTTCTATGATCTTGAAATGTTTTTGCATAAAGAGATCAAATGCAGGTAAAATAAGAAGGGTAACAGTTAAATGAGGAAAAACAACTCTACACCAAATTTCTCTAAGGGCTATTGCATATGGGAGATATCTATGGTGGAAGTGCTTCCATTTTCCAAGACTGAGTCATTCACCAATAGGTCAAAGGAAACAAGAAGCTTTCAAAGGAAGGAACGCAAGCCATCAATAGCACTATGACAAAATGGTCCAGATCTCTCAGGATGAGAGAATTTCCCATGAAATCAACCCTGATCTTTCAGTTTGCAAAACATAGAGATCCATAGGTTCAGGCACAGTCCCCTCTTTGTGACCCATAATAAAGTCCATGGAAATGCCCCTTTAAATAAAAGAGATGCTAAGGAGAAGGGAAGGGAAAAAAATCCCGACTGTTTCCTCTCTCTCCTGCCTTAAGACCAAGCCAATTTTGGAGGAAGGGAAGATGGAAATACCTATGTGAGGAAGAGAGCAATGGAGTGTCCACAAAGATTGATCTCTGCAGGTCTCCACATACCCCACCCCACCCCACCCCAGCTCCTCAACTCCCAAGCCCCAGAAATCCAGACAAAGACCTGGGAAGGCAGGAAGCTCCAGTCATCTGCAATCCTGGAGGACCAGCCACACCCAGGTTCAAGTCAACACACACCTTCATGCATCCACACACATAGACTCACCCATGCACATGAATGATCATACCCATTTACACAACCCATGCAAAACCAAAAATATTAATACCTTCCACCCACCCTTACACACATATTCCTGAGCACAATGAAAAAAGAGGAAGGGTTTGGGGGTGGTCTCCATGAAAAGCTGGGGGTGGGGAAGAAAGGGAAGATAAGGAGAAGAAAGAGAAGGACTGAAGCAGGAGAAGAGGAGGGGGCACTTACCTCCCTCACAGCCCCTTAGGCACTTGCAGGATCCTCAGAGTCGACCAGTTTAGAAAACTGGGGAAAATGCATGCAATAAAAGGCAGGTGAGGAGGAGGGCAAGGCAAATAGTGAGGGGATTTCTGACTTCCAGCTGCTTCCCACTCCCTCATATCTTCCAGAGACAAAGAAGACTTACACTCAGTAGGGGTTGGGAGGGGGAGGATGTGGTGATGTCATTGCAGGGCAGGGCTTTTCTCCTATAGCAGAGAGTGGAGAAGAGAGGAGGGGTCTCTGTGACATCAGCATGACAAAAATGGGGATCCCTCCCCAGTCATTTCTCAGTCCCCTTCACCCAGCCTGGTGAGGGGAGAGGGTCCAGGCAATACCAGGGTCACAGGGTCCTGAGGGCAGCCTCCTGGGTCTGGGAGTTGGTGGCAGCATCTGAGCTCAGTTGAGGTGGTTGAAGGTGAGCTTCTTTGTGGAAACTGTGAGAGGGAAGCCCAGCATGTGGAGGGGGATGTCTGAGATAGGGTATCTTGAGCTCCCCAAAAGGAAGAGCACAAAAAACTACATCTGTGAACCACCAGCCCTTGAACAGGCCTTGGACAATTCACACCCCCTAAAGCAGAGGAGGAAGGGGCTGGTCTGGGGAAGTGCCAGGGCTCAGCCTCCTTTTTCCAGGCAGGAGGAGACCAGGATGGGGGGCACAGGGAGGGACAATGGGAAACCCAGGAACCAACTACCCCCTTTGTTTATGTGTGAGGACCCTGGACTAATCCTACAGAATATAAACCTTCCAGTTTGACTGGAGGGATGGGGCAGCTAGGTGGTGCAGTGGATAGAATACCTGCCCTGCAGTCAGGAGTCCCTGAGTTCAAACCTGGCCTCAGACACTTAATAATTGCTTAGTTGTGTGACCTTGAGTAAGTCATTTAATTCCATTGCCTTAAATAAATGAAATCATTTCCATTTCTGGAGACAAACCCACATGATGAGCACATGCTCAGGGGGTCTCTGTACACAGATTGTTGGTTGAATTTATGTAGAATATCACTTTTGAAGTACCTTTGGACATCATTTTCTATTTTATATCTTTGCTATCTTATAAAGTTCCCCAAAAACTGACCACTTTCAGTTACACTGGACATAACCAGGGGTGTCTAATTACTTTTTTTAAACTTCCTTTTCCTATTTCTTTCTGTCATATTTAAACTTGTATAATTTGTGCTTTGACAACATCCCTCAATTCTCTCCCTCCTCTTTAGAGAGGAACTGTAGATATCTGTATTTCATTACTGGATAAATTTTTATTAGGATATTTTCCCTGTTTGTTCTTATCTATTTTTTGCAGAAAGATGAGAAGGTCTTTTTACACTTGGCCCAATCTAAGAGGGTGGCTACTTTAAAGAGGCCATAAGGGAATGGGAACTAAGAAATGCTCCCTATGATTTGGGAGATAGAGTGCTCTAAATGATAGTTGGATGACTGAAGATAATGGGCATGCCTGTACCGGAGGTGGAATTTGGACTACTGTGGTTCAGGTCATATAGAAGAGTTCCAGTTTAAAAAGCTCTCTAAGTCTGCTTAGCTAACACTTCAGACTTTTGCTTCACTCACATAGACTTTCTGAGGGCAACAGAGGCCTTTGCTCAGCCCTTTGGAAAGGCACTGTCCTGTCTCTCAGGGCCAACTGACCCATGTGCAACTTCTATTCACATGAACTTATTCTCTACTTTTCAGCCTTCAACGTTTGCATTTGAATATTAAGTAGCAAAATCACACACATATCCCTCCATACACACTGGTCCTTCTGTGCTTTATGTCATACATATTCAAGAACTTTCACACTAATAAGATGAGAGTTATAGAAAGGGTTCTGCACATGGAAACTTAATTTATTTCATTCAACTGAACACACTATCACCCTCCTAGTTATGATCACCACAGAACTGAAAGTTTATATTTATCTTTGAATTTTCAGAATTTCTAATTTGGTATTGAATTGAGGATTTCTAATTTGATCTTTTTCTAACTTTTTAGATGCATGCCCAAATCAATGATCACCTCTTTCTCTATTTTATTCATGTAAGGATTCAAAAACATAAAATTTCTCCTAATAACTGCTTTACATGCATCCCATAAGTTTGGGTAGGTTGTCTTATTATTGTCATTCTATTTGATGAAACTATTGATCTTACTCTCATCGGATTTAACTCAAAGAAGGAATAACATACCCACTCAACTGTGTTTAGAACCTTACCCTAACAGGAAGTAGTAGGGAAAAGGAGAAATGAATGGAAGGAGAAGCTGATGAAGGGGAGAGCAGAAGAAAGAGGGAAATGGAGAAAGAAAAAGGAGAAGCAATGTAATGGAGGGAAGATTGAGTGAGTTGGTGGATAGAAGCAAAACACTGATAAGGAAGGATAGAATGGAAGGAGAAAGAAAAGCATAAATGGAGGAAAAAAGATGGAGAAAAATATCAAGTTAGAGGTCCCAACTGTGCATGTGAATGGGAGGAACTGTCATATAAAAGGGAAGAAGATAACAGAGTTATAACAAACTTATAACAAACACATTTGAATTAGATAAATTCACTCAGGTTAAAGGTAAAAGGCTGGAGCACAATATATTATGTTTCAGCTGAAGTAAAAAAGGGGTGACAATCCTGATATGGGACAAAACACAAGCAAAATTAGATCTAAATAAAAGACACAAGGAAGGAAACTACATCATTTAAAAATATTTAAAAATATTTTATTTCATTTTTTTCCAATTATATATAAAGGTAATTTTTATCATTCATTATTTTAAGAATGTGAACTCCACATTTTCTCCATTTTCTCCACTCACCAAGAAAAAAAGTGATCTGATATATGCTAAACATTTACAATCATATTAAACTTATTTACATATAGTCATGTTGTGAAAAAAGAATAAGAACAAAAGGGAAAGTTAAAAGAAAAAAATCAAACATTTTTGGACTACATTCAGACTCCCAAATTTTTTCTCTTTATGTGGATAGCATTTTCCATCACAAGACTTTTACAATTGTCTTTGGTCACTGTAATGTTGAGAAGTGCTAAATCTCATAGTTGATTGATATATAATGCTGCTGTAATTATGAATAATGTTTTCCTGGTTCTACTCACTTCACTCATTATCAGTTCATGTAATTCATTCCAGGTTTTCTGAAAATACTCCATCAGATTCATTCAACTTGATCTTATTTGAATACAAAGCTAGTAATAGTATTTCTGGCTCAAAGGGCATGCACAACTTTATAGTCCTTTGTACATTGTTCCAAATTGATCTACAAAATGGTTGGATCTATTCATAGCTCCATCAACAATGCATCACTGTCATTGTTTCTCCACATCCCCTCCAATATTTATCATTTCTTTTCTTATTAACCAACCTGATAGGTGTGAGGTGATATGTTAGAGTTCTGTTAATTTTAATTTCTCTAATCTATAGTGCTTTAGAGTATTTTTCATATGATTGTGGATAGTTATAATTTTTCTCTGAGAAATGACTGCTCATATCCTTTGACCATTTATCATTTGAAGAATGACTTAAACCCTGACAGATTTGACTCAATTCTCTATATATTTTTAAAATAGGGCATTTATCCTAAATACTGAATCAAAAATTGTTTTCCAGATTTTGGCTTTTGATCTAATTTTGGCTACATTGATTTTGTTTGTGCAGTTTTTAATTTAATGTAATCAAAATGATCCATTTTGCATTTTATATTGTTCTCTAACTCCTTTTCCATCCCAAAATCTTCCTCTCTCCATAAATGTGACAGATAAACTATTCTTTTTTTTATAATTGATTTATGGTATCACCCCCTTCGTGGCTACATCACGAACTCGTTTTCACCTTAACTTGGAATAGGTTGTGAAATGTTGATCTATACCTAGCTTCTACTATACTATTTTATGCATAGATTTATCTCATTTTAAGGAAGTTGTGGTGACCCACAACAATTTTAAATAATATTTGTTTGTCCTTCAGTTTTGAAAAAGACCACATCAGGGAGGTGATGCTATGAGAAGCATGTGAATTGAATTTGTGTGAGGGGTTGCTGTGCTAAGTCAGCAACCTCACTTTATCCTCCAGAGTCATCTAGGTCTAGTGGCTAGATATGAATCAGCATGATGGAAGTGACCCTGGATGAGAGGTAATCAGGGTTAAGTGACTTGCCTTGCCCAAGGTCACACAGTTTGTAACTTGCAAGTGTCTGAAGCTGGATTTAAACTCCTATCCTCCTGACTCGAATACCAGTGCTCTATTCACTGCACTACCTAACTTTTGTTTGGCTATAACCTTCTGTAACTTATTTATCTTTTCCTTTAAGAAGTTGAATGCTCTGCTATTTGATGCACATTTGTTTAGTATTGATAGTGCATTTAACTGTCTATCTTTTACGATGATATATTTTCCCTACTTATCAAGCATTAGATTATTATAGCCATTTACAACTATTTTTTTCACCTAATCTTTTCAGCTGTTCCACTACTATATTTCTTAGTCTGTACAAAGCAATTTTATTCACTACTGCCTTGTAATGTAATTTTACTTCTGATACAGGTAGGTCACTTTCCTTTGCAAATTTTTTCAATAATTCCCTTTATATTCTTGATCTTTTATTGCTCCAGATGATTTATCTTTCTATAATTCTAGCTGTATAAAATAAGTTTGATTATAAAGGCAATGAATAAGTATATTAATTTATGAAACTTGGTCATTTTCATTATATTCCCTTGGCCTACACACGGGAAATTGACTTTTTAAAAAAATTGTTTAGATCTAACTGTATATGTGTGAAAAGTATTTTGAAACTGTGCTCATATAATTTCTGGATTTCTGTTGACTAAAGTTACTTTATATGGAATTTCCCTTTCTGTTATTTCCTGCCAGACTTTGTTAGTAACATATAGAAATTCTGATGATTAATGTAGTTTCCTTTTATATCTTGCAACTATGTTAAAGTTTTTAATTGTTTCAAGTAGTTTTATAGTTGATTTTCTAGGATACTCTAAATATCCCATCAGTATAAATGTACCTTCAACAAAGAGTTAGAATTTTCTTTTCTCATTGTCTATCCTATTAGTAACTTTTTTGATTTTTTAGGGTTTTTTTTTGCAAGGCAATGGGGTTAAGTGACTTGCCCAAGGTCACACAGTTCTGTAATTAGTAAATTTGATTAGTAATTCTTTAGGTTTTTCTCATTGTCTTTTTTAATTCCTTCAAATTATTTTTTCTTCCCTTATTGTGAAAGTTAGCATTTCTAACAAAATGTTGAGTATAAGTGGTGATAACAGGCATCTTTGTTTCACCTCTGATTTTACTTGCCTGCTTCTAGCTTAACTCCATTGCATACAATGCTTTCTGATGGTTTTAAATAGAAATTTCTTATCATTTTAAGAAAAACTCCATTTTTTCCTGTGCTCTCTAGTGTTTTTATTAGGAATTGTGCTATATTTTTAAGAAGATTTTTCAGCACCTTTTGATATAATCATATGATTTCTGTTGTTTTTTTATTGACATGATCAATTTTGCTGATTGTTTTTCTAATATTGAACTAGCCCTGAATTCCTGATATAAATCCCAGTGTTCATAGATTATTATCCATATTACAAATTGCCTTAATCTCATTGCTAATATTTCATTAAAATTTTTTGCATCAATATTATTTAAGGAACTTAGGATATTATTTTCTTTCTCTGTGTTGGCTCTTCTTGGTTTAGGTATCAGTAACATAGGTGTATCACAAAAGTCATTTAAATGGATGCTTTCACCTTTTTTTAATCTTATTTTATTTTTTACCAATTCCATATAAAAATGGTTTTCAGTATTCATCTTTTCCTGAACTTTTGAGTTCCATATTTTTCTACTACCCTCCCTTCTTTCCCCTTCCCTGCGATAGTCAGTAATCTGATATAGGTTATAAAAATACAGTCACGGTTAACATATTTCCTTATTAGTAATATTGTAAAAGAAGAATCAGAACTAAATGAAAAAAAGCATGAGTAAGAAAAATATACAGAACAAATTTTAAAAAGTAGCAATAGCTCTTGAGGATAGAATTTCTATTGGGAAAGTTGGAGAGAGTATACTTAGATGAATAGAGTGAGTATGAAGTGTTTATGCTATGATAATACTTATTTATGTGAAAAATTCTATTTCTTTTTTCTTTTTTTTAAAAGATCTTATTTATTTCAAGTTTTACAATTTTTCCCCTAATCTTACTTCCCTTTCTCCCCCACAGAAGGCAATTTGTCAGTTTTTATATTGTTTCCACACTCTATGTTGATCCAAATTAAATGTGATGAGAGAGAAATCATATCCTTAAGGAAGAAACATAAAGTAAAAGAGATAGCAAGATCAGACAATAAGATATCAGTTTTTTTCCTAAATTAAAGTAAATAGTCCTTGTTCTTTGTTCAAACTACACAGTTCTTTCTTTGGATACAGATGATATTCTCCATTGCAGATAGCCCCAAATTGTCCCTGATTGTTGCACTGATGGAATAAGTGAGTCCATCAAGACTGATCATTGCCCCCATGTTGCTATTAGGATGTACAATGTGAAAAATTCTACTTCTAATGGTACTGTTTAAAGTCTTTTATTTTGACAGAGCATGTAGTTTCAAGAGCAGTTTGGAACAATAAAAAAATGAAAAAAGAATTATATTGGGAAAAATTATAAAATAAATAATATCACATGAAAAGGTACAAAAGATCTATGATAGGTGAGTGAAAGAAGGGAGAGTGTGAGCACTGAATAAATCTTATTCACAATGTATTTTGTTTAAAGAAACAATAACATACATATTCTATTGAGTTTAAAAATTATTGTACCCTCTAGGGAAGTAGGAAGGGATAGGGAAAAGAAAAGGATATGGAAAGGCTGTTAAAAGGATGGGGGGAAAGGTAAAAAAAATAAAAGTAAGGAAAAATGTAAAAGGGAAAAGAGAGAAGAAAATGGAAAGGGTTAATAGAAATAAGGACAGTTTGAGGGAGACAGGAGTCAGAAAGAAACATTGTTGAAGAGGAATAAGGGTAAATGAGAGAGAAAAGTACAAATGGGTAAGATTAGGATGAAGGAATATATGCTGATAGTAATCATAACTGGGAATGGGAAGGGAATGAATGCTCCTATAAAGTGGAATGAATAGCACAGATAGCACAATGGATTAAAAACCAGAATGCTACAATATGTTGTTTACAAGAAACAGATCTGTGTCAGAGAGATACAGTGTAAAAGTAAAAGGCTGGAGCAGAATATATTACGCTTAAACTGAAATTAAAAAGAAAGGTAGCAATCCTGATCTCAGACAAAGCAGATATAAAATATAAATCTTATTAAAAGGGATAAGGAAGGAAACTACATCTCTCTAAATGGTACTGTAGGCAATGAAGCAAATTAGTATTAAACACATATGCATCAAGTGGCATAGCATCTTAATTCTTAGAGTAGAAGCTAAATGAGTTATGGGAAGACAGACAGAAAAACTACATTAGTGAAGAACCTCAGCTGTCTTCTCTCAGAATTAGATAAACCTAATAAGAAAGAGTTTAAAAAAGTGAATATAATTTTAGAAAAGTTAAATTATTATAGATCTGTGGAAAAATTGGATTATAGAAAGAAATATACGTTCTGCACTGTGGTATATGGCACCTACACAAAAATTGACAATATATTAGGGCATAAAAATTTCACCATCAAATGCTGAAAAGTAGATATTCTACATTTATCCTCTTCAGACCATGATACCATGAAAATTGCATGCAATAAAATGCCATAGAAAGATAAGCTAAAAATTAATTGGAAGCTAATTAACCTAATTTAAAGAATGAGAAGATCAAACAACAAATCATAGACATAATCAGCAATTTCATCCATGACAATAACAATGATGAGAGACCCTAACAAAGCTATTTACAAAAGTAGGTGAAGGACTTTTGCGGGATTTCTTTTATGAAATCAACATGGTTTTGATATATCAACAAGGAAGAGCCAAAACAGATAAAAGAAATTTAGAGATCAATCTCTCTAATGAATTTTGAAGCAAAAATTTTAAATAAAATTTTGGAGGGATATTACAGAACTAGAAGATTTATACTAGGTATGCAGGGATGGTTCAATATTAGGGAAACAATTAGTATAATTGACTATATCAATATCAAAATCAATAAATCATGTGATTGTTTATATAGATATTGAAAAATATTCAGCAAAATGTAGTGCCCATTCCTATTGAAAACACCAGAGGGAAGAGGAATAAATGGAGTTTTTCTTAAAATGATAAGCCGTATCTGTCTACAACTCTAAGCAAACATTATATGTAATGGGGATAAACTAGAAACATTATCAATAAGATCGGGATGAAGCAAGGATGCCCATTATCACCAATGTCATTCACTACTGTGCTAGAAAAGTTAGGTTTAAATAAAGAGAAGAAAAACATATGGAAGCCATTAGAACAGACAATGAGGAAGAAAAATTCTCATTCTTTGCAGATAATATAATGGTATACTTAGAAAATCAACTAAAACTTACATGGAAAAAATAAGCAACTTTAGCAAAGTTTCAAGCTATAAAATAAACTCACATAAATTGTCAGCATGATTATATATTATTAACAAAACCCAATAGCAAGAGAAAGAAAGAAAAATTCCACTTAAAGTAACTGTTAGATAACATAAAGTTACTTGGGAATCTATCTCCCAAGATTAATTCAGAAATTGTATGAACCCAATTACAACACACTTTTCACACAAATAAAGTTAGCTTTAAATAATAAGAAAAATGTTAATTCCTAATGAGTAGGCCAAACTAATATAATAAAATGACAATTTTACCTTAGTTGTATTGCTTATTCAGTGCTGTATCAGTCAAACTACCCAATAATTACTTTACACAGTTAAAAAAAATTAGCAACAAATTCATCTGCAAGAAAAAAAGGTCAAGAACATCAAGGGAATTAAGAAAAATACAAAGTAAGGTGAACTGGCCCTACAAGAGCCAAAACTGGCACATTTTTTACTATTATAATGCAGCAGTCATCAAAATAGTCTGGTAATGGCTAAGAAATAGAGAAGTGGATTAGGGGAATAGATTAACTATAAAAGAAACAAAAGTAAATGATTATAGTAATCTACTATTTGATAACCTCAAAGATTCTATTCTGGAATAGGAACTCACTATTTAGGCAAAAAAATAAGCAAAAAGGGCACTAACCATAGAAAGCTACTATTTAGAAAGAAATGACAAAAATGTCATCTTAGAAGGACAAAGGTGTGAGAAATCATCTACATGGGAAATCTGAAAGCAGTTTATATATTGAATTGAAACCAAAACCTCATGAAAGACATTAAAACATTTTTAAAATAACTTCAAAAACCAAAGAAGAGATGAAGAAGAAAAAATGGGAAAAAGAAATGTGAGTCATGCAGGAGAATTATGAAAAATTGACTGAAAAAATCATCTCCTTTAAAAGTAAAAATTACCAACTAGAAAAAGAATGTAACTCATCAAAAAAATAAAATTAATCAACTGGAAGAGAAAAAAAATTCAATCAAAAGTAAAAATAAGCAACTGGAAAATGAAACACAAAAAGCTAACTGAAGAATATAAAATGTTAAAAATTAGAATTGGACAAATTAAAATTAATGACTCTATAGGACACCAAGATTCCATCCAACAAAAGCAAAAACCTGAAAAAAAAATCAAGAAACTGCAAAATAACTTTTAGGAAAAACAAATTACCTGGAATAAAATCCAGGAGAGAAAACTTATGAATTATTTATCTATGCAAAAGGCTAGATGAAAAAAGAGTCTGGAAAATATCTTTCAGGAAATTATCATGAAGAGACAATATACATCAAGAAGACAAAATGGTCCTTGAAAGAACACTTCCACAAAAGAGATGCCTAAATAATGATGTTTTTCCTTCATTCTTTTATTTTTAGGTTTTTCTTGCAAGGCAATGGGGTTAAGTGTCTTGCCCAAGGCCACACAGATAGGTAATTATTAAGTGTCTGGGGTCGGATTTGAACTCAGGTACTCCTGACTTCATGGCCGGTGCTCTATCCAATGCACCACCTAGCTGCCACTTATTTTTTTCCTTCATTATTGAAGAAGACTATGACATCAGGGAATTTATACCATGAAAAGCACATGAATTGGATTTGAGTGAGGAAGTACTGTGTGAAGTCACCTACCTCTCTTTCTCCCCCAGAGCCATCTGGGTCCAGTGATCAGATATGAATCAAGATGAATGGAGATGACACTGAATGTGAGTGTTAAGGTCATACAGCTAGTAAGCATCAAGTACTACTGACACCAAGGCCAGTGTTCCATCCACTGTAACAACTAACTGCCCTGACCCCAGAATAAAAAGTACAAGGAATCTCATAACCAAATTCCAGAATTCTCAGCTAAAGGAGAAGATGTTGTAAGCAGACAAAAAGAAGAAATTTAAAAACAAAGAAAGCATAATCACAATTACATTGAACTTATCAGCTGCAACATTAAAGGATCAGAGAGCCTCGAATATAGTATTCCAGAGGGCAAAGGACATTGGATTACATGCAAGAATTAAGTATCCCACATAATTCAGCATATTATGATGAATTTTCAATGAAATAGAGGACTTCCTATTTTTCTGATAAAAAGGCCAGAACTGAACACAAAATTGATCTTCAAATACAAGATTCAAGATATGCACAAAATGGCAAACAGAAAGGGGAAAATGCAAGTCAAGAACATTAGACTGTATACATCTCTACCAGTGAAGATATACTTGTAATTCTAGAGAACTGTATTTCTTTTAGGAGAGTTAAAGTTTTGAATACAGGTGAACGGATTATACTTAGAGGATGTGGGTATAAATGACATATGAATTGATGTTGATTATGAGGTAGGCATTTCCTATTGAAACAGGTTGAGGGAATACTTAGAGTGTCTATAAATAAATCATGAAATGATTTTACATTGCTAGATACTTTAGTACAATAGGGGCAGAGGGGGAGCATACTTAGAAGAATTGGAAATAAATAGTTCAGGAAGTGGTCTTGTCTTATTCCATAGTTTAGTTAATAAAGGTATTATAGCTGGTGTACTATGGGGACAGAGGGAGAGACTGTGCTCAGTATTGTAGTTGAGGGTTTCAGTGTTACTGTTAGAGTCTTAAAAGGATAGAGGGAGAGAGTGTACCTGATACTTTGATTGGGGTGAGTAGAAGCTTTAGGGACAGAGGGAGGGAGTGTACCTGCTACATTACTTTTGGAGGGTTAGGGTGGCTAGGTGGTGTAATGGATAGAGCACCGGCCTTGGAGTCAGGAGTACTTGGGTTCAAATCCAGTCTCAGACACTTAATAATTACCTAGCTGTGTGGCTTTGGGCAAGCCACTTAACCCCATTTGCCTTGCAAAAAAAAAAAAAAAAAACTAAAAAAAATTTTGGAAGCTTGTAGGTATGGTTGGAGTACTTTAGGGATGGAAGGAGAGGGTGTATTTAGAGGGACTGGACAAAAAGATATCATGAAGAGACTGTGCTTGATGCTTTGTCTACACTTGGAGGGAGTGTGCTTTGAGAGGGGGATTATAAACCATTCACAGAATGATTTGGCTTTGCAGGAGGTTTTGGTTCATGAGGATTGTGTCTTCATGAATGATACTTGAAAAACTTGGAGGAGGGGTTAAAATAAATTTTAATTTGATGTTATGATTCTTCAGACATGTATTTCTTTTTTTTCAAGGAAATGGGGTTAAGTGACTTTCCCAAGGCCACACAGGTAGGTAATTATTAAGTGTCTGAGGTCAGATTTGAACTCAGGTACTCCTGACTCCAGGGCTGGTGCTCTATCCACTGTGCCACCTAACTGACCTAAGACATGTATTTCTAATGGTACAGAAGATGGAAGTTTACTTAAACAAGTAAAGAAGGACTATACTAGGAGAAGTTTAGGCATTATTGGATAAGTAACACCAAGTGAAGAATCACTAAGACCTGTAATGGTAGAGGAAATGAAGGGAGGGTATGAACACTGAATAAATCCTGCCCTCAGCTAATTTGACCCATGGAGGAAATAACCTACCTTCCCAATTGTGTTTAATAATCTATCCTGGGATGGCTAGGTGGCACAGTGGATAGAGCACCAGCCCTGGAGTCAGGAGTACCTGAGTTCAAATCTGGCCTCAGACATTTAATAATTACCTAGCAGTGTGGCCTTGGGCAAGCCATTTAACCCCATTGCCTTTCAAAAACCTAAAAAAAAATCTATCCTACCTTATTGGGGACTTGGGGGAAGGAAAAAAGATAAGAAGGGGCTGATAAAAGGGTAGGTTTAGGTAAATGTAAAATTTACATTTAAAAGAAATATTAAAGTGGAAAGGGAGAAAAACATTGGTAAGGAGGGATAAGATGAAAGGAAAGAGAAAAGTACAAAGGGGGAAAATATAGCATGGAGGGAAATTCAGAGTTGCTAATGTTAACTGTAAAAATGAATGGGATGAACACTTCCATAAAACAGAAATGGAAAGCAGAATGAATTAAAAACCTGAATCCTTCAATATGTTGTTTACAAGAAACATTTGAAGCAGAGAAATACATACAAGATGAAAGTAAAAAGCTGAAGTAAAATATATTCTACTTCAGTTGAAGTAAAAAAAAATCAAGGCTAGCAATTCTCATCTCAGACAAAGTAAAAGCAAAAACTGATCTCATTAAAAGGAAAAAGGAAGAAAAATCCATCTTCTTAAAAGGTACTATAGGCAATAAAATTTTATCATTATTAAAAATTTATGCACCAAATTGTATTGCATGCAAATTTTTAGAGAAGCTGAATGAATCACAAGGAGACATAGACAGCAAAGCTTTAATAGTGGGGGACCTTAACCTCCTCTCAGAATTACATAAATCTAACCCCAAAATAAACAAGAAAGGTTATTTCGAGAAAGAGGGATTAGTCTTGCTACGTTTGACCCCAGAAGGTAGAACTGGGTGAAGTTGGTGGCAATGGCTGATTTTAGTTTCCTAACAATTCCAAAATGGTGGTTTTGAAAGGATTCTAGAGATTTTCAAGAAAATGGCTGTCAACTAAATATACTATAGGAGGAATTCTTTTTCAAGTATGGCTTGGACCAGATGACCTATGAGGTTCTTACCTAGGTTAAGAGTCTGATTCTGAACAATAATAGGGAATGTCTTCTTTCTTAGAAAGAGGGTAGTCTAGTAGAAGGAGTACAGATCAAAGCATTAGGAAGCCTTGGTCTGAAATCTGACTCTGCTGCTTCTTGCCCTTCTTCTCTGTTCCTCATCAACTCACTCCATCTTTCTAAATATTAGCTCCCTCATCTGTAAATGGGCTAATAATAGCTCTAGTGTCTGCTTCATAGATTGTTATAAGGAATTGGAATGCATGATTCCTGTCCTTTATCCTTCCTGCTGACATTACCCTTAAAGAATTCCCAGAGAGGATGGAGATTGGGTACTGATTCCTTCCACCAAATTCCAGCTTCTGTCACCATTGCTCCTTTAGTGTTTTGCTTAAACTGGACCAGATTTTGTATCCAGGCACTAAGTACTCTAGTGATGCTTAAAGCACTTACCTAGCAGAGTGAACTCAGTCCTGCTAAGCTAGGAAGACCAGTATACTGACACTCTCTTAACAAGCTAATTTTGCTCCTTTTTACCCTTGCTCGTGGGATGGTGATAAACAGATCTCTTCATCAAGATAGCTATGAACGGAATGCTGCAAAAACTTAATATTTGCTCACTTCAGAATGACTTAATAGAGGGCAGAGTGTATATAATGTACTCAGATTAGTAAATCCAAGGTTTATGCAAAATAATTTTAAGCACTACTAACTGATGAAATGAGGAAAGGGCTCCTGAAGGATGAGAAAATGAAGTTATTTTAGAATGAGAGTTTCTACAATGCAGAGATGAGAAGGAAACAAATTACAGACATGAGAGATAGACTGTACAAAGGTATGAAGGTGGGAAATAGTATGTCTGTGAGTGAAAAACTAGTAGGACTACAGGGAAAATAACAGATTGTGAAATTTGTTTTTTTTTTAAATAAAAAGAATCACTGGAAATTTCTGAGTAGGGGAGTGACATACATCTATATTTTATCCATATTAATTTTTCAGTGATATGGGAATGGTTTATAAAGTTGAGAAACTGGTGAATCCTTTGGTAAAATGCTCTTCTAAATATCTTCCTTATAAATCTATTTGGAAATATTAGACTTGTTTGAAAGTAGGACAATTCGTATTTATGATTTTGAGAATGATAGAAAAAAAAGGAATGAAGAGAGTGATGGGAGAACCATGTTTGTATAGAGTAATCCTGTTTAAGTAGAAATTACTATGCAAACCTTCCCATTTTTGAGAAAGCACCTGCACTACCCTTCCTATTCCTCTCTTCTTAATTCTCTGCATTTTGGCTTTCATTTTCATCACTGACCTGGAAATTGTTCTCTTTAAATTTACCAATGACCCCTTAATTGCCAAATTTAATAGCATTTTCTCATTCCTCATCCTTTTTGACTTCTCTAGTCTTGGAACTACTGATTGCCCTCTTCTCTTTGATACTTCCTTCTTTAAAAAAAATATTTATTTAAGGCACTAGGATTAAGTAACTTGCTCAAGGACACACAACTAGGCAATTATTAAGTGTCTGAGGTGAGATTTGTCAGGTCCTCCTGACTCCAGGGCCGGTGCTCTATCTATTGCACCATCTAGCTGCCAGATACTTCCTTCTTGTTTTTGTAACACCTCTCTTTCCTGTTCCTTCTGTTGGCTACTCATTTTCAGTGATTCTGTGCTGAATTTTCACTCAGGTGACAGCCTGCTAACTGTCGGTGTACCCCAGAGCTCTGTCCTGGGCTTACTTCTATCCTCCCTCTATACTATTTCACCTGGCAATTTCTTCAACTCCCATAGATTCAATGATCATCATTAAACTGATGATTTGCACATGTGCATTTCCTGCTCTAATCTCTGTCTTGATCTACAGTCTTGCAACTCCAAATGCATATTGGTCATCTTGAAATTCATGTCATATAGGCATCTTAAAGTTAAAATATCAGAAACTGAACTCTTTGTCTTTTCCCCTAAGCTCTGCCTTCTTCTAAATTCCTTTTTTTCCGTAGAGGGCTTCAATATCTTTCTCCCTCCCTCATTCTCTGTCTCTGTCCTCACTTCTTGGGTAACAGACTCACACTTGGGTTACAATTTTGATTTCTTACTCTCTCACTGTACCCTTCCCCCCAGTCCAATCAGTTGTCTAGGCTTTTAGATTCTACTTTTGTCACATCTCCTGTATACACTCCCTTCTGCCCAGTGACATAGCCACTATCCTGGTGCAGGCTTATCACCTCAAGTCTAGAGTATTGTAATATCCTTCTGGTTCAGTTCTCTGCTTCAAGTCTCCCTCCACTGCAAGTGATATTTCTAAAGTGAAGGTCTGGCCATGTCACTCTCCTCTGGTCCAATAACATCTTCTGGTTCCCTATGATCTCTAGGGTGAAATAGAAAATCTTTCATTTGCCAGTAAAGCCCTTCACATCCTGGTTCTCTCCTACCTTTCCCATATACTTATCCCATGTACACTACAATTGATTGACACATATAACATGTCACTCCATCTTTCCTCTCTGGACATTTTCCTGGGCTGTCCCTCAGGCCTTCGGTGTTCTCATCTTCACCTCCTGGTTTCCTCCAAATATCAGTTAATAGCCCACGTCTACACAGGAAACCTTTCCTAGTCTCCCTCAATGCTAGTGCCTTCTCTTTGTGGATTATCTCCAATTTATTCTCTCTCTCTCTCTCTCTCTCTCTCTCTCTCTCTCTCTCTATATATATATATATATATATATATATATATATATATATATATATATATATATATATATATATATCTTGTTTATATATGTAGTTAGTTACATGGTGTTTCTCCCACCATGAGCTCCTCAAAAACAGAGACTGGTATTTGTCTTTCTTTATATCATAAGCACAGTGCCTGTCAGATAGTAGATGCTTGTTCACAAAGGATTATCCTTTCTCCTCTCTCTGTCTCTCTCTCTCCATTTCTCTCTCCCTGTCTCTGTGTCTTTTTTGTCTTTCTGTTCCTCTCTGTCATTGTCTTGTCTCCCTCTGCCTCTCTTCCCTCTTCCTTTCTCTTTCTTCCTCCCTCCCTCATTCTCTGACTCTGTCCTCACTTCTTTTTTTTAGGTTTTTGCAAGGCAATAGAGTTAAGTGGCTTGCTCAAGGCCACACAGCTAGGTAATTATTAAATGTCTAAGGTCGGATCTGAACTCAGGTACTCCTGACTCCAGGGTCGGTGCTCTATCCACTGCGCCATCTAGCCGCCCTGAACTCACTTCACTCTCTGTCCTAACTCTCTTTTTCTGTCCCTCTGTCTCTATCTGCCTCTGTCTTTGTGTCTCTCTGTTGTTGTCTCTGTCTCAAATTCTTTCTTCCTCAAACTGTTTCTGTCTCTCTGTCTTCCTGTACCTTTATCTCTCTGTCTCGCCATCGCTTCCTTTCTTTCTTTCTTCCTTCCTCATCTCTATCTCTCTTCTCATTTATCTCTGATTTTCTCTTTCTCTCTCTGTCTGTATTTCTCTGTTTCTGTCTCTCGTTTCCACTCTCCTTTTTCTCTGTCTCCTTTCCTCTCTATCTCTCTCCTTTTTTTCTGAGTCTCTTTCTTTTCTGTGTCTGTCTCTATCTCTGTGTGTATGTGTGTGTGTTTCTCTCTCTCTCTCTCTCTCTCTCTCTCTCTGTTCATCTGTCTTTTGTCTTTCAGAAATAGGGAAAGCTAGAATTTTTGTGCCTTAAGAACCTTTGCCATGATCCTAGATGACTAAATGGTTAGCAACCAATGAGATGCCTTGACGTCTGCCTTTGTCCTTTTAAGGACTATGCTTGCTTTAATGCCTATATTAAGCATCCAGCAGTGGCCCTGTCAGTTATCATTCCATTGGGCAGATAATAGTGCTTTTATGGCTAACAATTTGAAAGGAACAAGCAGCCTTTGTAGGGTCATTTGCCAAGGGGACCAGGTTTCCATCACTAAAAATTGTCACCTTCAATTTGCTTCCAAAAGGGATCCAGTTATAATGGGATATGGAGGGAAGGAGGGGACTTTTAACTTTTCCCAGAACCATTGACTTTCTAGTAGATGAAAAGATGTTCCAAGTGGGCAGAGGATTCTATCTCTAGGTCCATCAAAAGGTGCATTTAATTTTCTTCTGCAAGGTTATGGCAGAGCATCTGAGCATCGATTGTGGAGCTGGGGAGAGAATGGAACCAGCTGCTTTGCTAGGGGAGCAAGAATGATCACCAAGAAAAGATCTGACAATCCCCCCTGTCCAGGAACAAGACTGAGTCTCTCATGCAAGCTCAATTAACAGATAACTACTGTTTATCTTTTTAGGTAGAGTGTTAGCCTTGGAATTGGGATGACCTGGGCTTAGAATTTTCTTCAAACAGTGACCCTGGGAAAGTCACTTACCTTCTCCAGGTTTCAGTTTCCTCCTATATAAAACAAGAATAATAACAGTTCCCAAACTCAAAAGTTTATGGCAAAGATCAAATGAGATATTGTTTTTTTTAAGAAACCAATGTTTATTTTCCATCAGCATTTTTCCAACACTATTAGAGCATCTGGGTAAAACTTAGGGCCACTCTGTGGTAGTTCCTACCCATTCAGTGGCCTGAGCAGTAGGAGCTGCAGACCAGTCCTCAGTAGCTGGCTGAGCACTCCAATCTTCAGTAGGAAACTGCTGAATGGGCACAGATGACACCTGGACGCTCTCAGACCAATCAGCCACCTCTGGCTGAGCAGCAGTGAATTCTGGGACAGGTGCAGTCCATTCACCCTGAAATTCCTCCTTTGTCACTACCTTCTCAGCTGTGGCCTGCCCTTCCTTTTCAATCTCCTCTGGATCTCTGTAGAAGTAAAGATCAGGCATGACCTCCCATGGGTGCTCATGGGAGATGGTAACACGTATCCACAGGACTTCTTGGGCCAGCATCCACCACATCAGACCCACTGAGTGAGCTCTCTTGTTGTTACATGGAATGGCAATGTCCACATAGCGAAGTGGGGAGTCTGTGTTGCACAGTGCAATGGTTGGAAGGTTAACATATGATGCTTCAGTCAAAGGCTGATGATCTGCATGAGAATCAGTGACCACCAAGAGGCAGGCTCCCTGAAAGCTGCCTGGATCTTGTTAGTGAAGGTGCCCGGGGTGAAGCGTCCATCAATAGGTGTGGCACCAGTGGCAGCAGCAAATTTCAGAACAGCTCTCTGGCCAGTGTTCCTGGATGATATGACACTAACATCAGCTGGATTTTCAATGGCAACAATGGCACGAGCTGCCAGCAGAAGCATTTCCCAAGTTCTCTTCAAATTAATGATATAGATGCCGTTACTCTTCCTTTTGTAGATATACTGTTCCATCTGGAAGTCCAAATTGGTGCCACCCAAATGGGTGCCTGCAGTGAAGAATTTGAGGACATCCTCCTCCTTCATCTACAAGACATCCAGGGCTCCGGACATCGTGAAAGTTTCCCTTGAAAGTTAAGACGGAAACCGTGAACAACGCCATATGGACACCTCTTCTGGGCAGCACGGAAAGGGAGATATTGTTTTTAAAACACTTTTCAAGGGGCATCTAGGTAGTGCAGTGAATAGAGCACTGGCCCTGGAGTCTGGAGGACCTGATTTCAAATCTGACCTCAAACAATTACTAATTGCCTATCTGTGTGACCTTGGACAAATCTCTTTAATCCCATTGCTTTGCAAAAAAAAAAAAAAAAAAAAAACCCTTAAAAACATACTTTGCAAGGCTTATAATGCTAAATAACTATCCAAAATTGTTATTATTGGTACCCATAAGACAACTGTACCATAATGATTTTTAGATGATATTCTACTAATATTAGTAAATAGAATTAGTAAATTAGAAAATAAGTAGATGTGCAGGGAAAAACTTTTATATAAAATTGCCAAATCGAAAAAATTACTTACTGAAGAAGAATTTTAAATTTTTTAATTTCCATTCAAATGAAGATTTTTTATTTTTATCATCACTTCTCTCTTTGCTTTTATCACTTTTGTTTTTTTTATTCATATTCAAGTTGATAACCGTTTATTAAGCCCTTACTATATCCTGACACCATACCCATATTTGGAGAATGCAAAGAAGAAACATCCCCTCAAATAGCCCTTGCTTTCAAGATTAAATTGTAATGGGGGAGAGGACATATATAAATCAGAACAAACAAGAAAAATTCAGTGCAGATAGAAAGTAAGCTTAGATAAGAAGTTGCTAGTACCTTGAAGCAGGGGAATAGGAAAGGCCTTCTGGAGTGGGGGGTGGAGACTTGAACTAAGTCTAAAAGGATGACAGGAATTCCAGAAGTCAAAGATGGGAAGAGAATATTCTAGGCATTCTGTGCAAAGGAATGGAGATGGGAGCTTGAGTGCTTCTTCAAGAAACAACATATTTGCTGAATAGATAATTGGATTTGAGGAAGAAAATAAAAACAAGAATACTGGAATGGCAGAAAGGTGCCAGGTTGTGAAGAAATTTAAATACCAAAGGACTTTATATTTGATCCCGCAGGAAGTAGGGAGCCATTGAAGTTTATTGAGCAGGGATGACATGGTCAAATCTTTGCCTTGGAAAAATCAATTGACAGCTGAGTGGAGGATATATTGGAGTAGTGAGAAGATTGAGGCAGGGAGATTAATGAGAAGATTATTTCAACAGGTCATTTAAGAGGAATAGCAGGAAAAATCAATAGCTATATGAATGGAGAGGAGGGAGAGACATTGGGGAGAGAAAAATGATAATGCTTGTATATGACTGACCAAACATTCAGCCTTTCATCACCTATTGTAAATGATAGGAGGATGACACTGACTTTGCAAATCTGACTGATCTGAAGGATCCTTTTTTTATAAATAGTACTTTATTTGTCCTAATTATATGAAAACATAGTTTGCAAAATTATTTTTTTTGAGATTATGAGTTCCAAATTATTGTCCCTTCCCTCCCCTCTCCCCAAGGCAACAATCAATGTGATATAGGAAAAATATTCCATATTAGTCATGTTATGAAAGAAAAATCAGAACAAAAAGGAAAAGTCATGAGAAAGAAACAACAAAAGACAAATAAAAAAGTGACAATAGTATGCTTTTATCTGCATTCAGACCACATAGTTTGTTCTCTGATTATGTGTGGCATTTTCTATCACAAGTTTTTTTTATCATTATCTTTGATCACTGTATTGCTGAGAAGAGCTAAGTCTATCCTAGTTGATCATCATACAATGGTGCTGTTAAGGTATACTCTTTTCTCCTGATTCTACTCATTTCACTCAGCCATCAGTTCAAGTGTTTCTCTTTTTTTTTCTGAAATCTTCCAGTTCATCATTTCTTATAAAACAAGAGTATTTCATTATATTCATGTACCTCAACTTGTCCAAGCTTTTCTCAATTGATGGATATCCTCTCAGTTTCCAATTCTTCGCCAGCCTAGAAAGAGACACTATAAACATTTTTGTACATATATGTTCCTTTTCCTTTTTTATGATCTCTTTTAGTCACAAAGTGGTGGATCAAAGGGTAGGCACAGTTTTATAGTCCTTTAGGCATAGATCCAAATTGCTCTCCAGAATGGTTAGATCAGTTCATATCTCCAACAACAGTGCATTTAGTGTCCCAGTTTTTCCAAATCCCTGCCAGCATCAATCACTTTCTTTTTCTCTCAGGAGGTTTCTCAGAGTGGTTTTAATTTGCATTTCTCAAAGAAATGGTGATTTTGGGCATTATGGCTACAGATAGTTTTAATTTCTTCAGCTGAAAACTGCCTGTTCATATTTTTTGACCATTCAACAATTGTGGGATCATTTGTATTGTTATAAATTTGACACAATTCTCTATATATTTTAGAAATGAAGCCTTTATCAGAAACCTACTGCAAAATTTGTTCCCCAACTTTCTGCTTCCCTTCTAGTCTTGGTTGCATGGGTTTTGTTTGTGGTAAAACTTACTAACTTAATATAATAAAAAAGAATTGGGGGCAGCTGGGTGGACAGCAGGAGGACCTGAGTTCAAATGCGACCTTAGACACTTAATAATTACCTAGCTGTGTGATCTTGAACAAGTCACTTAACCCTAACCCCATTACCTTGCAAAACAAAAAAACAAAAAAAATTAAAGTATCCATTTTGCACTTGATAATGTTCTCTATCTTGTTTCATCATAAATTTTTGCCTTCTCCATAGATCTAACTATTCTCCATGGATAGGCTATTCCTTGATTGCCTAACATGCTTATTGTATCATATAGCTATGTTTTTCCAGCATTTATGGGAAATTTGGTTGGAAAGGTAATAAGTCTTGTTTTGGTCATGTTGAGTCTCAGATGCCAGTGGAATACCCAGTTTGAAATTGGACTCAGTTTCCTCACCTGTAAAATGAGTGTGAGTTATTACACCTATTGAGTTTTTTTCTTACTTTACACCTAATATTCTATTCAAATAAAATTCCCTGGGTTTTACTTTTCTTTTTTGTAAAATGAAGGAGACTTGAACTCAATGGCTTCTAAGATCCTTTCCAGATCTAGGTCTAAAATTTTATGTGTGACTTCATCTCCCTGGGCCTCAGTTTTTTCCTTTGTAAAAGGAGGGGCTTGAATTAGATGTTCTCTTATAAACCCTAGCTCTAGGATTACATAATTTAAAAGTGAAAGGTGCATAGAGAAATCTGTCAGAGGAAAGGCTCACTCTTCATGGAGAGGGGAGGGGGCTGAGCTGGGCTTCAAAGGACAGGAAGCCATTTCTGGAGGAAAAGATGACGCAGTAGAGAATTCAGGGCATGACTCAGCAGTTCTGCCTAGAAGGGAAGCTTGGCCCTCTCCCTTTGGTAGCTCTGCCCAGGTCCTAGACGACTGCTGACCCTGGGAAGAGACTTGAGGAATCTCTGTGATTCAATGAAGTGTACAGTGAAAGTTCCCCCTTTTGCTGCTTCTCAGTAGGCTGGATGCCAAGGCCCGGGCAGGGGTTCCATGAACGAGCTGTTTCTTGGGCCCATTCAGGCCCAGCCCCCCAACTCCTCCTCCTCTTGTGAAGGTGCTATCTTTCTAGTCGCCTCTAGATGACAGCATTGGCCCAACCCAGGGCTCTTGCATAGGACTTGGCTCCACTCTCCCCCGCCCTTTTTGTCTGATTATCATGGCAAAGGAGGTGCAGCCTAAGCAATGGATCCAATTTTTGTCTTTCTCATTCCCAGACTGGTTGTGTAGCAACGGTATGGTATGTGGAATTCAATGCCATTGTTAGGCTCCCGAAGATGCTCCAGCTGCTGGTGGCTTACTCCCTGAAGGCCTTTCAAAGGTAAGGCTTAACATTTTCATGATCCTCCTAAAGCCACATATTTTCCCCATTTTTCAGACTTATCAAAATGATTTTCTTTAAAATAAGACAGCTCTCCCATTTCATTTTATCCCAGTGCAAAGATGGGTACAGTTATTTCATTCATTGCAGAAATTGAGAGTTATAAGGTATCAAAGGAGCCACTGAAATCTATCATAAATGTATCAAACCCAATAAGTGTTCTCCCAAAAGGAGGGGTTATCTGACAAGGCAGAATGGCTCCCTGAATGGCTTCTGAGCTTGCTTCTAGTTTTAGATCTGTAATTTTGTTATTCTTAGTTACTTTGCTTCCCTGGGTTCTCATTTTCCTCATCTGTGATCCAAAGATATTACTTGAGTTCTGGCATCCCGTTCAGCTCTTATTCTAGGTTCCTAAAATCTTAAGGAACACCATAGGCCTCAGCTTCCCCATATTCAAAATAAAAGGTTTGGATTTTCAGACCCTAAGATTGGGATTCTTTTGCTATGTAACTTTCCTGGGTCACAATTTTCTCATCTGGAAATTAAGTGAGTTGATCTAGGTAACCTCAGAGGTCCCTTTCAGTTCCCGATCCAAGTCCCAATTATGGTAACCATTTCCCCTCTTCATGTCTCAGATTCATCATCTGTAATAGAAAGGGAGTAGGCTAGATGACCTCTGAAGTCCATTTCTGGCTGTAGATGTAGGCTCCCATTATTCAGTCATTTTAATTTCCTAATTTTAATTTTCATATTTGGAATATAAAAGGATTGAAATAGGTGGTATTTGGTCCCTTCTAGCTCTAATAATGCTTTTATTATCTCCAATTACTTCCTCACTCTTGGCCTTGGTTTCCTTATCTGAAAAATGATTGTGATGGGTCAAAAAGACTCGTTAGATTCCTTCTAACTGTAGATCAAGGTTACAAAGATGGTTATACCCTATCCCTCCCAGGATCTCACTTTGCTCTCCTGTAAAATGAAGAGTTTGAATAAGATAGCCTCTGAAACCACCCTCTAGCTGGAGATCTAGAATCTAATCATGCTCAGTCTTTTTTACTCCCCTTGATGAGAAATTCCTCCCCTTATTAGGGTCCTTTTAAGTTAAGACTCTAGGATGTTATTCTTCAAAGTCACTTCCTTTCCTGGGGTCTATCTCTGCTTATTGGTAAAAGGAGAGAGTTGAACAACAGGTACCCTTCCAGTTTTTGATCCAGATTTCCAGATTAGATATATTCACTGATCCTCCCTGAGTCTCATTTTCATAAGCTTGTAAAATAAAGGACTTGAACAAAATGGCTTCTAGAGTCCCTTCCAGCTCAAAATCTAGGTGCCTGTATTTGGCAAATTCATTGTCTCTCTCTGGATTATAAAATGAAGAAGTTGTATAAATGACCTCTCAGTCCAGCTCCAGATCTGGGTTCTTTGTGTAGGTATATTTATTGCTCTTCCCTGGGCGTCAATTTACTTCATTGTAAAGTGCAAGCATAAAATAGCCTCCAGAGTTTCCTCTAGATTTTTTTCCAGGTTCCTGAATTAGGCATATTCATTACCCCTCCCCCAGCCTCAATTTCTTTCTCTATAAAATGAAAAGGTTGACTAGAAAGCCTCTGAGGTTCCTCCCAGCTCTAGATCAGGGATGCTATTATGTTCAGTTTTTTCCTCTCCACAGCTGATGCCAGGTCCCTTACCTCTCAAAATAGAGGTTTCTATTCTTTCAGTCTTCCCTCTGAGGAATTTGAGATTGAGAGTGGTAGAGTGATTTGTCCTGGACCTGGAATTTTAACCCAGCTCTCGACCATGTTCTTTAACAAGCTCAGCTTCAACCTTTTGGGGAAGATTTCATTATTTATTTCTAACAAACACTTGCTACAATTTCTATTTTAGTAACTATATTCCAACAATAGTTAGTGCCTAACATGTCATTGTTTTAAATTTAGCTTGCACTCAGTCACATTTGAGCTGGTTCATGAAAAGATTTTCATTCTCCTCCCTCCCCTCTTTAATAGGACGTTTTTGCAGAGAGGATGTGATTATCAGGGTACAGTTTTCTCTTTGTTCAATTTCAAAGTCTTTTATCAGCCAGAGTTATAGCAAGGGACTGGAGCTGCTGAAGGAGGTTGGGGTCCTGAGAGGGAAAAAAATCATCCACGCTGGGAGCTGTCCAGTGTTCTGAGCGCTGTCACCCAAAATAATCTGCAGAGAAATTCTCCTGAGTAGTCCAGGTCATGCTTTTCTCTACTGTATCTAATCTAAAGCTCTCTGCCTGATTTTCAGGACGTGAAGGGCCTCATTCCCTTCCTCCCCAATAGTTGATCTCTAGTTAAAAATCTGTAGTGGTTTGGAAAGTCCTAAGTTAATATTCTATCAATATAAATTTATTATGCATTAAATAGGGGTCAGACAATCTGGGATAGTGGATGGAGAGCTAACCTCAGAATCAGGAGTCCCTGCTCTAGTTCCTTCTCCGACCCATACTGAGTGTGTGACCTTGGTCAAATCAGCTAACTCCTTTGTACCCTAAGTAATCCTTTAAAATTTAAGAGTCTAAGGAAATAAATTGCAGAGCAAGTACTACTGACTTGTATTGGAAGAAGGAGCCTCCATCTCTGAAATTATACTTCTATTCTATCCTTTGGTGCTGAGTGCCAGGCTGGGGATGAGAAGCAAAACTGCTGAACCCTAACATTCTGAGAAAGGGACATAACCAGTCCAGAAAGAAGTGCTGGTAGAGAGTATCCTGGAAAGTGAGGGAATCAGAAGGCCTCCTGCCAAAAAGTGAGATTTAGACTGATTTAAGAAGGAAACCAAGGATTCTAAGAGTTGCCAATGAAGAGGGAGTCCATGCCAGACATGGAAGGCAGTCAGTGCAAAATCATGGAGGAAAAATCATGGGAAGAATAGACTCTGATACTTTCTAGGTATGGAGCTCAGGGCAAGACCTTTGACCTTTCAGAGCCTCAGTTTTCTCATCAACCACATGGGGATAATAATTTCCCTTTCTTCCCTCCTTGGAGTGTTGTGAGGAAAATTACTTTACAAAGTGCTCAAACAAAGGCATTTAGTACTTCTTTACCTCTCTAGTTTCCTCTGGTTCTTCTTCCCAAAACACACTGAGTGTCCTTGCTGGCTCCTCACCTCAGAGAATTGAGTTATTTTCCTTTTGCAACAACTTACCTGCTGTATGGTCCTAAGTAAGCCATAGGATCATAGATTTACAACTGAATAGACCTTGGAAGTCATGTCATCAAGTGTTCTCATTTTTAAATATAAGGAAAGTGGGACCCAGAGAGGTAATGGGATTGGCTGAAGATTATAAGATATTAACCAGGAAAGATGGAATTTGAGTACAGATGCTCTGAATCAAGTGCCAATAGTCTTTCCATTCAACCATGCTGCCTCCATTAAATCCCTCCCTTAACCTCTCTCAACTTCAGTTTTCTCATCTATAAAATTAATAAATACACCTAAGAAACAGTTAGGAAAATAAAATCAGATAACATATGTTAAATGCTTTCAAGCTTTAAATCACTATATAAATGTTAGCTATTATTATTATATCAGCATTGGGGCTTGGGTGGGACTGTACCCCATAACTAGAGTGCATTATGATTTCAATTTTGTCTGGCCTTCCAGGCCCATGGAAAAACATACCCTTCCATTGAATCCTTACATTCTCACCACAGCCTTGAAAGATCCCTTCCTTTCCTGCTCTCCCATAGTAATGACATTCCGCTCCTTAACTGGAAACAATGTAATTAGATCTGAAACCCAAGAAATTGGGTTCAAATTGTAGCTTAAGTATTTGCTACTTGGATGATTAGAATGAGACCCATTACTTCCTGAGGTCCTTCTTTCCTCTCTGTAACATGAGAGTTCTAGGCTAGGTGATCTCTAATGTCTCCTCTAGCCCTAAGTGTGACCTTAGATAAGTGACACATCAACTCTGGTCTTCAGCTTCCTTATTTAAAAAAAGAGGAAAGTTGAACTACATGACATCTGAAGTCCCTGCTAGCTGCCATTATGATATTATGAGGCCTTGATATAATCATCATTACATAGCTGTAGAGTTATTCTTATAGTCATGAGAGGTGAAATCAAAGGTCCCTTAAAATAATAACTAACATTAATACAGTGATTTAAAGTTTGTAAAGCATTTAACATACAGTATCGATTTTATTTTCACAGCAGTTTTATTTCTTAGGAGAGTTTATTATTCTCATTTTATAGAAAACTAAGACTGAGAGGATAAGGGAGCAATTAAATGAAGGTAGTGAAATACAGTGGAAAGGTTTTTGACTATTGAGTCAGAGAACCTGGGTTCCAATCCCATCATTCATGGTTAATATCTGTATAATTTCCAGCCTAGTCCCACTAACTCTTTGGGACTTCCTTTTTCTTATATGTAAAATGAGAAAACTTGACTTGGTCACATTCAAGGTCCCTTCAGCCACAGATATCTATGATCCTGTGATTTACCCAGGACCATACAGCCAGTAAGTGGCACTCTAAGATTTGAGAGAAACCTTCGATATCACTGTATCCTTCCTTCTCACTTGACATAAAGGTCTGGAGAAGGGAATATTAAGACCTCACATTTATATGGTGAATTAAGATTCAAAATCTAGAATTTAAAGGGACCCCAGAGGTCTAGCACCACCCACATTTCACATGAAGAAACTGAGGCCCAGAAAAGTAAGTTGACTTTATCTTTTTTTAAAAAGTTCATTTTTATTTGGATTCTACTTATTTCACTCTGTCTCATTTTATGTAGATATTTCCATTCTTCTTTTTATTCATCACACACATAGTTTCTTACATATTATATGTTAAATAGGGCAGAATAATAGTCCATTAAATACTCATACCATAATTTGTTTAGAGCTTCTTCAATATTTGGGCAACAATTTTTTTTCTATTTCTTCACTATTACAAAAAATGCTACTAAAAATATTTTGGAGTAAGTAAGGACTTTCTTCTTATTGATGGCTTCCTTGGAGTATAATCCCAGAAACGGAATCTCTAGTTTTAAGACTATAAAAATTTTAGTCATTTTAATGGCATTATTTGTAATTGCTTTCAAAAATAGTTGTGTTATTTTACAATTCCACCAACAATGTACTAGGGTAGCTATACATTCCACTACCCCTCCAATATTGACTGTTGCCTTTTTTGTTCATTTTTTTTGCCAATTATCAGGGTGGGAGATAAGACTCCAGGATTGTTTTGATTTATAAGTTTCTTCTTATTTGGGATTTGGAGCATTTCTTATATATGTTTCTGAACACATTGAATTCTTTCGAAAACTGTTGATATCCTTTGACCACTTATCTATTGGGGAAAGACTGTTAGTCACGTGTGTGTATGTTGTCTATATAGCTTAGATAGATACATTAATTCATTTTCATGTAATCATAGTTAACTCTTTTCTCTTTTGTAATTATCTCTATCTTGTGTTTGAATAAGAATGCATCTCTAATTCAGAGCTATGAAAAATGCATGATGTTTCTTTACTATTTTTGTTGGTATGATCATTAATATTAAGGTTGTATATCCATTCAGAATGTATTGTGGATTTGGCATAAGGTGTTGTTCTGTCTAATTTCTTCCATTCTGCTTTCCAATTTTCCCAACAGTTTTTTAAATTAAATAAAGTTTTTCCCTAGGTAAATTAAATCTTCTAATTGATCAGACACTGGATTATTCTGTTCTATTGTCTAGTCTCTTCTTCTTCTTCTTCTTCTTCTTCTTCTTCTTCTTCTTCTTCTTCTTCTTCTTCTTCTTCTTCTTCTTCTTCTTCTTCTCTCTCTCTCTCTCTCTCTCTCTCTCTCTCTCTCTCTCTCTCTCTCTCTCCCTCTGTCTCTCTCTCTCTCTCTGTCTCTCTCTCTCTCTCTCTCTCTCTCTGTCTCTCTCTCTGTCAACTAATACCAGATGGGTTTGATGATTGCTGCTTTATAATATTGTTTTATATCCATGAGTACTATTTTCCCTCCATCCGCTTAACTCCCCCTTCTTTGGATGTCTGGGTGGCACAGTGGATAATGTGTTGGACCTAGAGTATGTAAGATCAGACTTCAAATCTTGTCTCAGATACTAACTTTGTGACACTGGACATGTCATTTAATTTGTTTCATTCAGTTTCTTCATGTGTAAAATGAGAATTTTACTATTAAGTATCCCTTCCAGGTTTGTGGTGATGATCAAATGAGATAATAATTGCAAAGCACTTAGTATAGCACCTGATACAGTCAGTGCTACATAAATGTTCAACATGAGTTATCTTCTTGTCATCCATACTTGATTTCATCATTTCCCTTGATATTCTAGAACTTTTATTTTTCCAAATAAATTTTGCTATTTTTCAATCAAATCTGATAAGGTATTTTCTTGGTAATTTCATTGGCATAGCATTCAAAGTATAAATTAATTTTGGTAGTATTTTCATTTTCTTATGGGCATGGTTTAGACATGAACACTGAATTTTCTTCTAGTTAGGTTATTTGTGTTCTCTTTAAGGAGAGCTTTGTAATTAAGTCTATACTAGTATTTTGTGTGCTTTGTGAGACTGATCCCCAGGTACTTTATGAATTTTGTAATTATTTCTAAGACTGGAATATTTAAATCTCTCTCTCTGATCTTCTGATAATTTAAGTACTTTTAATAAATCTGATCAATTGAATCTGATAATTTGATAAACTGTATATTTTTGAGGATGTTCCTCAATTTCTTTTTCATTCTTAATTTTGTTAGCATAAAATATGTATAACATATTCTAGTACTCATTTTATTACTTCTGGTTTGGTTGAAATTTCACTTTACTCATAATATTGCTATTTTATTGATTTGAGTTCTGTTATTTTTCTTTAAATATATTAGATAAAGATTCATATGTTTTATTAGACTTTTAAAAAACAGTTTTCAGTTGTTTTCATCATTTTTATGGATTTTGTTTCCAATTGATCTATTTATTCTCTAATTTTTATTTCTTTTTGTGCTTATTTTAAGTTTATTTGCATCTTAAAAATAATGTATATTAAAAATGCATATTCAGTGTATCAATCCTTTTTATGTTTACAACTTTTGTTAGTTGTCCTTGGACCAATGACTGTCTTGTCTTTTTTATGGTTTGTAAGAGATAAATTTAGTATTTTTGATTTTTTATATCTGTTATAGTATAGTTAGTTTCTGTAAAAGTTTCATGTGGTATTTAGACCTGCATATAGCCTTTGACTATCCTTTTTTAGTTTTCATTGATATTTTCTTTTATTTTCCAGTTACATGCTACAGCTGTTTTTCAGCATCCATCCATTGGCAAATATATAAGTTGTATGATTTTCTTTCTCCTTCCTTTCCCTCTCTCCTTCCCATGATGACAAATAGGTTGCTAGAAGTTGTGCATGTACATTTGTATTTAACATATTTACATATTAGTCATTTTATGTAACAAGAATTAAGATTAACAGGAAAGAAAGGAAATTATGAGATAAGAATGAAAAACCAAAAAAAAAAAAGAATATAATATACCTTCATATTCTGTGGATTGAGTTTTTTTCCTGGATGTGGATGGTATTGTCCCATAGTGTCCTTGATCTCTGAACTGCTGAGAGGAGTTGCATCCATCATAGACAATCAACTCACAATATTGTAATTAATGTGTACAGTGTTCTCTTAGTTCTATTTCTTTCACTTAGCATCAGTTCATGCAATTCTTTCCATGCTTCTCTAAAGTCCAATCACTCATGATTTCTTCTAGAACAATAGTACTACATAACATTCATATACCATAATTTGTTCAGCCATTCTCCAATTGATGGGCAACCCCTCAGTTTCCATTTATTTTGCTACTACAAAAAGAGCTCCTATATTATTGACCATGTGAGACTTTTCCCATTTATTGCTGGTTCAAAGAGTACAGTTTGGGCATAGTTGCAGATTGCTCTGCAAAATGGTTGGATCAGTTCACAACTTCACCAACAACCCATTAATGTATTAGTTTTTTCATATCCTCTCCAACATTGATCATTTCCCTTTTTTTCCATCTTAGTCAATCTGATAGGTATGAGGTCCTTCACAGTTGCTTTAATTTTCATTTCTCTAATCAATAGTGATTTGGAGTGTTTTTTTTTCATAAGATTTTATATAGTTTTAATTTCTTCATTTCAAAATTGCTTGATCATATCCTTTGACCATTTATCAATTAGGTAATGATTTGTAATCTTATAAGTTGAATTCATTTTTCTCTATATATTAGAAATAAATCCTTTATCACACACACTAGCTGTGAAAATTGTTTCGCAGATTTCTGTTTTCCTTCTAATCTTGGCTGCATTGGTTTTTTTCCTAGCAATTTGCTCAGCTTTATATTTCCTATTTGTTTATCTTTCTGTTAGACTTAGCCAAAAATTAGAGAGGGATTCTGAAGTCTCCTGTCACTTTTGATGGTCTAAAAATTTTTGAAGCTCAGTTTTTTCCCCTATATGAATTTGTATGCTAAGGAATTTGGAGCATATAAATTTATTACTGGTACTGGTAGTAGTTCCTTTGTTGTCTATAGTTCCTTTAATTATTATGTACTTTATTTGTTTATTCCTTTTTATATTTTGAAAATTTGGTTTTGCTTACTCAGATAATATGATTGCAATTTCTGCAGTTTTGGATTTAATTAATGCAAAATAAATGTTTAGCTATTCCCTTCAGTTTCATTTTGTCATTGTTTCTAAATGATGTTTCTTGTAAACAACAGACTGTAGGGTTTTATTTTCTTTTTGAATTGGTCATTCTTTCATTTTATTGAGTTATTTAACATATTAATATTTAGAGTTTTGAGTTAGGCTTATATTTTCCTCCATTTATCTCCAGCATTGGTTTTTAAAATTATGATATTCCTCCCCTCTTCCTGTAAACACAGCCAAAAGGGCAGCTAGGTGGATAAAGTCAGGAGAATGGGAGTTCAAATCTAGCCTCAGATACTACTAATATCTGTGTGACCTTGGAAAAGTCACTTAAATTGGATTGTCTTGCATCCAGGGTCATTTACGGTCATCTTGATCCATATCTGGTCACTGGACACAAATGGCTCTGGAAGAGAAAGTGAGACTGGTGACTTAGCATAGCATCCCCTCATTCTAATGCTTGTCATGGCATCATCTCCATAATGCTATGGTCATCTTCAAAAATGGAGAACAATCATTATTTTAAACTCAGCCATATTTAAAGGTGGCTGTATTCCTACTAGCTCTTTTCCCTTACCCAGATCCCCTCCTCTTGTTTTCCCTTTGGGTTTTTGCTTATTAGTTATTTTTTCATCTCCTAGTTATATAATTCTTCTTTCCCTCTTTTTTTCTCTCTCTTGCAGTATCACCTTTATATACCATAACTTCTTTAACTATTCTCCAATTAATGAATGCACCCCAAGTTTAAGATTTTTTGCCACCATAAAAAGAGAAGCTATAAATAATTTTTTCCTACTCATGAGTTCATTTTCTTTTTTTAGATTTCTTTGGGTTATGAACCTAGTAGCACAGTTTAACAATTTGGGGGCATAGTTTTAAATTAATTTCAAGAACAGTTGGGCCAGTTTGCAGCTCTACCAGTAGTCCATTCAAGGACCTGGTTTTGTTTTTTCAAACCACATTGCCTTCAACATTTGACATTTTCCTTTTTTATTATCTTAGTCAATCTTATTGGTGTGGGGTAGTATCTCAGAGTTGTTTTAATGTGCATTTGGCTATTTATTAAATTAGTAACTTGATTTTTTTTCCTTTAAAAATTGCATTTTCAGGCAATGACAAAGTAAAACATTCATTCTTTGCAGATGATTATGGTGGTATACTTAGAGAAAGCTAAAATAATCATCTAAAAACTACTTGAAACAATTAACTTTAGGAAAGTAGCAGAATATTAAAAAAACCCACTTAAATCATCAACATTTATATATATATATATATATATATATATGCATACATATATATGACAAGTAAATTCCAAGAGCAATAAATAGAAAAAGAAATTCCATTTGAAGAAACTATAGACAGCATAAAATACTTAGGAATCTACCTCCCAAGACAGTTCCAGAAACCATAAGAACACAATCACACAATACTTTTCAGACAAAGTCATATCTAAAAATTACTTAGTATCATACCAATCACATTAACAAAACAACTTTTACAGAACTAGGAAAAATAGTAACAAAATTTATCTAGAACAAGAAAAACTCAAGAATATCAAGGGAACTGATGAAAAATGGAAAGGAAGGTGGCCTGTATACCAAATCTAAAATTATATTATAAAATGGCAGTCATCAAAACTATCTGGTACTGCCTAAGAAATAGAGTAATGGATCAGTGGATTAGATTAGTTACAAAAGAAACAGTAAATGACTACAGTAACCCATTGTTTGATAGACCCAAAAAGCATTAGTTTCTGGAATAAAAACTCAATATTCTACAAAATCTGCTAGAAAAATGAAAAATAGAATGGCAAAAGCTAAACATAGACCCATATCTCACATCCTATACCAAAATAAGATGGGAATGGTTTCAGGATTTAGTCATAATGCTGATATCATAGACCATTTAAGAGATCAAGAAATATTCTATCTGTTGTATTTATGGACAGGGGAGAAGTTTAAGACAAGCAAACAAGAAAGAGCATTATAAATTTCAAAATGGATAATTTTGACTACATTAAATTTAAAATGTTTTGCATAAATAAATTCAATGTAGCCAAGAATAGAAGGAATGCAGAAATCTGGGAAACAACATTCACAGCTAGTGTTTCTGATAAAGATCCCTTTTCTAAAATATAAAGAGAACTGAATCAAATTTATAAGATTTCAAGTCATTCCCCATTTGATAAATGGTCAAATGATATGAATAAGCAGTTTTCTGATGAAGAGATTAAACAATTTATATTCATATAAAAATGATCCAAATAATTACTGATAAGTGAAATGCAAATTAAAACAACTCTGAGGAACCATCACACAGTTATCACATTGACTAAGATTACAGAAAAAGAAAATCATCTTTGTTGGAGGGGATATGGGAAAATTGGGCACTAGTGAACTGCTGGTGAAGTTGTAAATTGATCCAACTTTGCTGGAGAGCAATTTGCAACTATGCCCAAAGGACAATAAAATTGTGCATACTCTTTGATCCACCAATAAAAATACTAGTTCTATATTCCAAAGAGAATATAAATACAGGTAAAGTCTAACGTGTTCAAAAATATTTATAGAAGCTTTTTTTTTGTAGTGGCAAAAAAATTGGAAATTGAGGGGATGCTCATCAATTTGGGAATGACTGAACAATGTATGGTATATATGGATTTTGCGGAGTATTATTGTTCTCTAAGAAATCATGAATAGTTGAACTTTAAAGAAGCATAGAAAGCCTTGCATGAACTGATGCTCACTGAAGTGAGCAGGACCAAGAGAAAATTGTGCAGGTTAACTATAAAATTGTGAAATTATCAACTATAACAGATCCAGCTAATCTCAGCAATTCAGGGGTGAAGATCAATCATGAAATACTTATTAAGGAAAATGCCATCCACATCTAGAGAACAAATTATGGAATCTAGAGGCAGAACAAAGCATACTATGTTCACTCTTTCTCATGATCTTCCCCCTTTGTTCTAATTCCTCTTTCACAGCATAACTAATAAGGAATTTTGCCAAACATGATTTTGCAAATACAACTTTTACCTGATTGTTTGCCACCATGTGGTAGGGGAGGGAAAGGGGTATAACAGAAAAATGTGGAACTCATAAACTTTCAAATGCACAAATGTTGAAAACTACCTTTGCAATTAATTGGAAAAAATTAAATAAATTTTCAATTAAATATTGCATATTATATCCTTTGACCATTATCAATTGGCAAGTTACTTTTATTCCTTTAATTTTGACCAAGTTCCTTATATGTTTTAAGAATGAGGCATTTATGAGAGAAACTTGCTCTAAAATTTCCTCCAAATTTTCTATTTCTCTTCTAATTTTAGTTGTATTGGCTTTATTTGTGAAGAAACTTTATAAGAGGGTCAGCTACGTGCTCAGTGGATAGAGTACCAGTCCTGCAGTCAGGAGGACCTGGTTTCAAATGTGACCTCACACACTTAATAATTATCTGTGTGATCTTGGACAAGACACTTAACTCCATTGCCTTGCAAAACCAAAGTAAAAATAGATTTATAATTGAATGTAATCAAAATTGTCTATTTTATCTTCCATAAACCTCTCTATCTCTTGTTTTATCATAAACTTTTCCTTCAGCAACAGAACTGACAGATAATTCCTTCTTTACTTTGCTTATTTATGATATTACCTTTTATGTGTAATTCATATACCAATTTGAAATTTACCTTGGTAGCCTGTGTGAGATAGTGAACTACAGCTAGTTTCTGCCAAACTTCTTTCCAATTTTAACAGCTGTTTTTGTTGAATAGTGAAAGAATCCTTGTTCTGTAACTGCTTTCTTTGGGTTTTATCAAACACAAGGCTATTGGGTTTGTTTATTTCAGTGAATTGTGTACCTAATCTATTCACTGATAAACCTCTGTATTTCTTATTAAGGACTAAAATACTTTGAAAATTATCCTTTCTAGTATATTTGATAGGAAAAATTTGATACTAATATGTCCCTCATCCACCACCTTTAAAATTAATTTTCTTGTTATTCTTGATCTGAATGGAAACCTCTCTTTTGGTAACATTTGTAACAGGATAGTTGCAGCTAGAATATTTCAAGTAGAGTCATGCCTGAATTCAAAGTGGGAATGTATTAAAGAAACTGTCCTGGTTTCAGAAGGACAATGAATTTAGTTTCCTTGACCTTCAGACTCTAGAGAAATGCAGGAGTTGAGATGTTCTTTCTGCACATTATTAATAGCTCAGAAATAGCTGGCTAAGTGTGAGATCAACAATGGACTCTCATCAGCTTGAAATTTCATCAGAAGAGTGTTTTTTATTTCATCTGAACACTTGACTGAATGCTCAGCTGATATTCATAGCTCAAAGGAGAAACCCTTCACAGTTAAGGCAAAGATAGAAATGAATAGACCTCCTTTTCTTTTTGGGGGTAGAGAGGGCAAAGGTGTCACTTTTTCTGCCTCTAACTTTAGTTGGTCTTTGGTTTCTACAGTGCTTTTATGTATGAACATATTCATGTATGTTCTTTATCTTCTTTTCCCCTCTTCTGATTTTGCCTTTCATTGTTCCTGAAGGAAGTGTGTCAATCTACTCGCCTGAAGGAAATGTGTCAATCTACTCCCTGATGGCCCCATTCACCGTTCTAATAGCTTTCAGATCAAATTCCTCTATATGAGTAGTCTCCCTCCATTACAATGTAAGGACTTTGAAAGTGGGATTCTCTCTTTTTTTTGTATGTGTATCTCCAGAGCTAAGCATGGTATTCATAACATCGTAATTGCTTAACAAATGATTTTCATTAATTGATAAATGAATCAATAAATTCTAGACTTGGAATGTATCAAGTTCATGATACTGTTATTTCTCAAAAATGTCACTTGAAAATTTCAGGCTAGGCTAGCTATAGCTCCCATGTTCCCTGACTCTACTTGCTTTACGCTCATTTACCTGTCTCCATGCTGTTTACACAAAGGTAGTTGAGCCTTGCCCCCAGCAAAATCGGATAGGGTGGTGTAGAAATTTGGCTTGAATATAAAGTATCAGTCATTGTTACTGCCTTCTGTTGACTTGTTGGTTTCTTTGTCTTGCCTAGTTAATGCCCTCTGCTTAGCTAGTGCTTCTATGTCTTATATGGCTCTTTGCATCCTACTTGCTTCTGTTTCTCACATGCATCCTCCAGCGGTTTCACTATTCATTTTGCCTCCAATCAAAGTCAATTCACCTCCATTTATTCTCTGGCCTAGATGAAATCATTCTTCCTTTCAAGGAACTTGTATTCTCTTGGTAGGTACAACAGGTTAAATGTTAGATAGCTTTGAGATAAGAGGGCAAAAGAACTGAAATGTTCAGGGAATGTTTTGCATAGAAAGTATTGGCTAACTTGAGTTGTGAAGAAAGGTAGTGAATCTGTGAGGCTCAGGGGAAGAGGGAGATCATTACCAATTGGACATCCAGTCAGTAATGTTTCTCATTAGTGGATGAGATGGGACAACAGAAATTCATCATTGACTCTGTTGGCTTGGTCAAGTGCATTTTCTAGAGGCATGTAGGAGCAGACAAGTATATTGAACATTTTTGTCATTTACAGGCATAAAAACATAAATGACCTACTTACCAAAGTTGTAGATCATGGAAAGCTCCAGATTTGGAAGACATACTAAAGGCCATCTAATTCAATTTCTTTACTTTATATGTGAGAAAACTGAGATCCAGAGATGGGAAGTGAATTGTCCACAGTCAGGGATGGAACATCGATTTAGAGTTAGAAGGAATCATCTGTTCTAAACTCCTTGTTTATCAATGAGCAAACTGGAGTCCAAATAGTTAAGAGACTTGCTTGAGGTCATATAAGTAGGAAGTAACAGAGACAGACTTGGGACCCAGGTTCTCTTGTTCCAAATTCAGTCCTCCTTGAACAATAACATACTTCTTCATTAGGTCAGAAAGCTTGAAGGATAGGTAACTGGCTGAATGGCAGGGTAAGGTTACAAAGTATCTTGACATCCTTTTGCTGAATCTAATAAAGTTAAATTAACAGACAAAAATGTAAAGTCATCCTTGCATACAAAAAACCAACTTTACAAGTAGAAGTTGAGGGAGCAATGGTTACATAATAATTTGAAAAAAAGCCTGGGAGTTCTTGTGGACTGCAAGCACAACACATGACAGCATTGTGATATAGCATCTGAATGTGCACTGGTTGTATTGAGAGTCATAATTTCCAAGTTTAAGGAGGCTCTCTGTACTCTGCCTTGGTCAGAATCCATTTCGAATACTGTACTTGGTTCTTTTGCCTCATTTTAGGGAAGACTTTGATCCATGGAGAGTAAATATAGGAGAACAGTCAGGCTGGTGAAAAGTCTGGAGTCCATGTAGTATGAAGATCAGCTGGGGGTACTTAATGTGGAGAAGAGTCATAATCTCTTGTTCAGTTTTTGAAGAACTCTCATGAGGAAGCGAAATTTGATTTGTTCCTTAGCCCATGACCACAGAACCAGGAGCAGAGAGGAGAAATTTCAAAGAGACCAACTCAGGTAGATGTCAGGAAGAACTGCCCCAAGTGTAAAGGGCCATATCAAGCCACTGAGGTCTTTCCTCAGTGACTTCTCATGCAGAGGTTGTTATCCTGAGGGTATTAAGGATGTAAGAATATTAAATATCATTTATCTAGTGCCTAACGTTTTCTCTGTGATATATATGTGTTATCTCCTTTGATTCTCACAACCCCTGTGAGGTAACTACTCTTACTAGCCCTTTTTTAGAGAAAAGGAAACTGAGATTAAGAGAGATCAAGTGACTTCTTTTAAAAGTCATACACCAAGAAAGTGCCTGTGGTCATTTTTGAACTCAGTTCTTCCTAATTCCAGATCCATCACTGTTACCCCTTTCAATGATTAAGTGCCAGTGGAACTGGCAAGGGAGACTAGGTTGACATTATCTTATGGGGGCTGTGTTTTCTCAGGGATAGAAAGTCAGTTAAACCCACTGCATAGGCATCTACCTCTCCCAATGACAATACTTGAGTGGCATTGATCTTTTGCCTCTGATAGTGGCTTTACCACAGATTAATTTCTTTCAACTCATAAGCATTTCTTTTTTTTCTTCTCACATTTCCTTCTTTTCTGCTGAAAAAAAGAAAAAAAAATACCAAAACCCTTGTCACAAATATTTATAGTCAAGCAAAACAAATACCTTGAATAATCTCTCTATATTGAATCCATCTCTTCTCTATTAGGAACTGGGAAGCAGGTATCCTCATGGTACTTAATAGACATGATCAATCATTGCATTGATTAGAGAGCTTACAATTATTCAAAGTTGATTGGAGCGACTAGGTGGTGCAGTGGATAAAGCACCCACCCTGTAGTCAGGACTACCTGGGTTCAAATCCAGTCTCAGACACTTAATAATTACCTAGCTGTGTGGCCTTGGGCAAGCCACTTAACCCAATTTGCCTTGCAAAAAGCTAAAAAAAAAATAAAAAATATTCAAAGTTGTTTGTCTTTACAAACTTGTTGTTATTGTATGAATTCTTTTCCTGATTTTGTTCACTGCATTCTTCATCAGTTCATACAGGTCTTCCTAGAATTTTCTAAAGTTATCCCCTTCATCATTTCATATAACAAATGGTACACATTATATTTATATACTCCAATTCTCCCTTTATGTTTGCTTATTTTTCTTTTTCAAGTAGTATATTGTTGTTTATCCTTCATTCTTGAAGAAGACCATTACATCATTACATGATGCCATGACATGCAAGTGCATTGGATATGAATAAGGTGGGTGCTATTCAAAGTCATTAGTCTCACTTTCTCCTCCAAAGTCTTCTGGGTCCAATAGCCAGATATGAACCAGGATAACTGGAGATGGCCCTGGACGCAAGGCAATCAGGGTGAAGTGACTTGCCCAGGGTCATACAACTAGTGTCAAGTGTCTAAAGTGGTATTTGATCTCAGGTCCTCCTGACTTCAGGGTCATTACACTATGCACCATACCATCTAGCTGCCTTTCAAGTAATAAGTATTCTAAAAATTAACCTGTCCTCCCTTCCATTACTTTCTTCCCTCATTGAGTAAAACTTTAAAAACCTGGAAAAAGAAATCTCTCAATACCTGGCTACATTGTCCTGCAAAATAATTCTCCCATTAGTTATATCCACAATGTATGCCACTCTCTGCATTCTAAGTTCACCAACTCTTTGCAGCACAGGGGTGGTGGAACTTTTTTTCCTGCCAAGCAATATTTGGATACCCATAACACCATTCATGAGCCACACAAAAGTATTAACTTAAAAATTAGCCCTTCTTAATGTTTTCCCCTTCCATACAATTTTGCACATTACTGGCAATATAATAAAGATTTTTTTCCCACTGAGTTGAAAAGACTGTCCCTAGTTTTGTGATGGTTTAAAACTTGGAAAATACTTTAAAGAAGTTTTTGCTTCATTTTGATGGCAAATAACTAACAGGGAGAGTACCAGCTTTGTCCTTTTTTTTCTAGGTATGTAGCATTGGAGCAAGTTGGTTTCTGGTTACCTCAATGACTAATTTATAATTTGGAAGAAGTTTTACAGGAAGCACCTACCTGTTATACAAACGTCTACAACTTTTCATCTTCCCAAATAGGGATTGGCCTTCAAAACTGGTCTTCAGAAACTACTTGAAAGTCAGTCCATTTTATTCATGATCATGTCTTCATGATAGACACCAATATTGAATCTCTCAGGCCATTTGTCCAGTTCAATGAAGACAGAGCAAATGAGTTACCTATATGAAAAGGGCTGACTGGTTGATTCCAAGTTCATCAAAGTGGAGGAAAAAATAGGTATGTACAAACTCAGCTTTGGATTCCACTTCTAGTACTTATCATCTTTTACTTAGCTAATTGGGGTTAATTTTCTTATATATCTGCAGATTCAGATTCACCTATATCTGGTAGTCAGAAAGAACAAGAATATGGAACTGAATTGAGTCTAAGGTAATTCATTCATTTATTCATTCAAAAACATTTATTTCACATATTTCTTAAAATTATTGTTTTTCAGTTAGAAATTATTTTGTTTCTCACTCACCTTTCCATTGCCACTCCCACAAAACTCAAATCTTTATGACAAATATGCACAGTCTGACAAAATAAATGTCTGTGTGAGCCATGTTTAATAATATATGTCTTCCTCTGCAACTTGAGCCCATAAACACTCTGGAAGGAGGTGTATTAATGTCACCTTTATCACATCCTAGGAATGGTATTGTATGGATCATTGTACCAAAGGACCTTCTTATTCAGATATGGAATGGACTAGATAGCTACCAAGGTCTCTCCTTGCTCTGAGAGTCTATGGTTAGTGTGACAAGAATCTCAGATAAGATGAGGTGGGAAAACAAAAAGCCAATGGTGAGATGGACAAGTCTTGGTTGGATGTATTCTTGCAGCCCATTTTACTGTGTGTCTGCATCCGCTCTCCCATATCCCCCTCTCCTTCTCCTCCCTGCTCTAGATCTTCTGCTACTCTTTGAAGTTAGCTCTCTTACTAGGAAGTGTGTTTAAGTGGCAACTCTTTCAAGTGTCTAGTCACAGCTGCCAGGGCATTCAAGTCTGCCTTGATGCTCATAGTTTGACAAAACTAGCATGTGATCCTTTTTTTTTGACATTGTTCCTATTTCAGATCCTAGAAACTGTGCTCAGAAAGGGTCTCCATATTCATAGAAACCATTGCCTCTCTCTGATGATAAAGAATTTATTGAAAAGAGGAGTTTCTGTCTCTTATTGCCTAATCCCAATGGATTTCTTCAGAATGTCTCTGGAATCTGAAAAAGTGGGTTCCAGTTCTCCCTGTGATTCTTAATAACTGTAGGACCTGAGCCAATTCCCTGGGCCTCAGTTTTCTTCTCTATAAAATAGGAATAATTCTCATCTCTACAATTTCATACCTAGCACAGTAGCTGGTACATACTGATCAATACTTGTTGACTGACTGGCAAAAATTACTTAGATTTATATAACAGCTTAAAGTTTGCAAAGCATTTAACATTTTACACTTCATTCTTACCAGTCTGTGAAGACCAGAGGCTCAGAGGTTAAATGATCATGACTGGGGCTTTTGAAGCTTCATGCCCAGCCCTCCTCTCACTTCCCCACCATTTTACCATTCCCCTCAGAATTGTAGCCTTGGAGTTAACTTAGGTTATTTCATCATCATCATCATCATCTTCTTCTTCTTCTTCTTCTTCTTCTTCTTCTTCTTCTGCTGCTGCTGCTGCTGCTGCTGCTGCTGCTGCTGCTGCTGCTGCTGCTGCTGCTGCTTAATTGATTTTTATAGCCTACAAATTTGAACCTCCAAATTTTTCTCTGAACTCAGCAGGCCATGGCCTGTCTTTGTGACATCTCTGTGACAATGTCAAATAATTTTTAATTAATCATTAAAGAAGTGTTCTAAGAACCTCTCCTTTTGTAGGCTAATTTCAATGACTTTTCATTTTCATGTAAGAAAAAAAAAACATTGCCTAAAATATATCCTATAATTTACACATCATTGCTTCCTTTTAAACTATATTAATGATGTTGGAATTTGTTTGAAAAAGAAAAAATTGGCAGCTTTATTTATTTATTCACTAAACATTTAGAAGTGACTTTTAGTGCTAGCTTCTTGCTGTGTGAGGAATAAGGTTCAAAAATTAGTAAGACATGGTTTCTTCCTTGAGGCACTTAAAGTCTAATTGGTATAGGTAGAGTTGTTTAATGACAACAGATCTAGGATTTCACTCATTGCTGAGATACCTCCAAGAATAATGATAGCCATCTATGGTCTATATGCCTTTGTAACATTTTTTCCATAACCTCCCATGAATTGATCACGAAGACTCCCCTAGTGTGAGATTAGAGATGTACACATACAAATAAATGAACTATAACCAAGGTTGTTGTTGTTTATTCTTCATTCTCCAAGATGACTGTGACTTAAGGGTCACAATGCCATTACATGCAAATGAATTGAAGTGAGGGAGTGCTATGCAAAGTCACCAGCCTCACCTTCTTCTACCAGAGTCATCTGGGTTCAGTGCCCAGATATGGATCAGTAAAATAGGCTTATGTGTAATACTGGGAATTTCCAGATCATCAAGTTTGACACCTTCATTCAACAGATGAAGAAACTGAGATCCAGAGTTAGTAGGTGACTTAGGTCACGTGACTGAGAAACATCAGAGCTAGAATTGAAATCAAGGTCATCTAACTAGTAATTGAGTACCCTCCCTGTTTGTACTGGTTTACTCATTTTCTAAAGAAAATTTTCTTTCAAGTGGTAAGGAAGAAGATGAATTTTATTTTAGGCCTCAAACGATGATAATGCCTGAGACCACTAGTCTGTCTGGTGAGACTGGAGCCTATTTCCTTATAGATATACCCATGGTTGGCATTAGCATGCCTTTGTCCCAGCTCCTTGACAGGACAGTAATTCCCTCTGCTGGATCTGAAACTTATCTAAACTCAGATGAACATGTTCTAAAGAAAATGATGGCTGAATAGGTTGGAATCTGGTCCTTGTAGAATTCCCTAATTCTCCAACATTGTGCTCTGTCCTTTGAGCGCAAAATATTTGCATAAACAGAATTATTCCTCATCTTTAGATCAGTTAGTTCCTTTGTGTGCTGCAAATATATTGGAGATCCTTTGAAAAGACTTGGAACTCTCTCAAACACCAAGCATATTCTCAATGAATCTTTGGTCATATGTTTCTTCCTATGTTTCCAAGTGTCTGAATTGGAGACTCCATCCTGACCTCCCTGTCCACCTTTCAGTAGATGTGGCACAGTTAGCCAAAACAAAAAAAACCACAGACCACTCTCCAGAATGAATATCTATGAAATTTTTTAGATTCAATATTAACCAGGAGATTTCAGCAGTCTGTCATCATCACATGGTATGAAACTGAATTCAAACCAGAAATATAGGACTAGTTCAATATTAGGAAAACTGTAAACATTAATGACCATATCAAAAATGAAAACAACAAAAAAAGCACATAGAATGTGATAGAGCCATTGGCTGAATACAAATACTTTGGTCTCTTCCCACTCTCCTATACTGCCTTTCTATCCTGAAGTTGTGAAGAGTGGAAAGGGGGATAAAAAGTGGAATCAGCAGTCTTACAGTGATTAGTGCTGCCTGTATCCTCCTTTCTTCATTTGTAAAGTAGTATTGCCAGTGATAAAGACAACAGGGTTTCAGTATTAAACATTAATTCAGGCTAGATTTCTTAGGGAAATTTAGCAAAGTAAAGAGAAAAAGTAAGGACAGTTACACTTCTATTGCAACTGGTCTGATCTTTGGGGATAAGCACTCTAGCAGAGAGAAAGGTGAGAATTTTTAAAGATAAGCATGCCTGACATGATGTCTGTTCAGGGGGGAGATGGAAGAAGAGTTAGGGTGGTGCTAGGAAAGGACTAAGGAGTGGTTAACACATTAAGCAAGGCTATGTTTACAGCACATGTCCTGAAGGATCAACTTAGTGTTCTGGGTCTAGTTAGTGTCACCTATCTCAAGTGGATTTATGGGTAACTTTTGAGGCATAAGAGATACAGGATAGGATCTCCCTACCACCCCTGTCTCCAATTATAATAATATATCTTTGATGTCCAGGTACCACATAGCTTCAGAAACAAAGGGAGTTATTTATTTACATAGCAATGGGATGGGAGTCTGATGGCCAGCATAGGAACCAAAAGATAAAGTATTTAACAAGGTCAGCACAGAAAGCAATACATTTACTATTAAACAAAGGACTTTGTTAATAAAAGGCTAACACAGGAAAGAATAGTTTCTACTACAGTAAACAATAGGTTAACTATTTGACATGGTCAACACATAAAGAAACAGATTAACTATTTATTTTTCTCTCCTAACATTTTTCTCTGCCTAATATTTCCTTGCTACAATAAAATAATATCTGCTTTAAATAGGTTTTTAACAAGGCTTAAGGCTAAGGTGGTTCAGAAACCTAAAAATATTAAAGAACTATTGTCAAGTATTTAGAATAATTTATTTTGAAATTTTATTCTTTTAATTCAATATTTGATGAACTCCAAAAAGGAAAACATTTCCACATTCAAAGTAAAGTAGAAGAAAAAATTACATGTGAAACCCCAAAACTCTGTGAAATTAACTTTTTGTGGGGAAAGGAAGCACCAGGATTCTGTGGAAAGTACACTTACTAGACCTGAAGTCACAATGACCTGAGACACATCTTAAGTGAAACCAATTGGCTGTGTTAGCCTAGGCAAGTCACTGAAATTCTCCCCGCCTCAGTTACATTCATTCTAAAATGGTGATGGTGGACTCAATGACCTTTAACATTTTTTCAAGTTCCAAATCTATGATTCCATGACTATGATATAGATAAAATGAAATATCACTTGATCTGGTGTAGAGAGAGAGTGAAAAAAACTTTGAGGAAGACAGAGGGAAGGTATTAGTGTGGGAAGGGAAAAGGGAGAAAATTCAGAGGAAAGGACACCTGACTAGGGAGAAAAGCTAAAAATAGTTCAGTTGGAAAGAGAAAGAGACAGAGATAGAGAGGGAGAAAAGGTCACACAAAAGAGAACAAGAAACAGGAAAAGGGAAAGAGACAGAAAGAGGGAGAGAATAAACCCAGGAAAAGAATGCTTGCTTGACCATTCTTTTTAATCAGGGCAGTTAAAAGTCTTATCCATTTTAATGTATTTTCAAAGAAAGAACTTTTAGTTTTATTTATGATTTATATCATTTTGGCCTGCAGTGCATCTTGTTTTGATCTAATAATCTCCAGTTTGGGGTTGTTTAGGATTGTTTATTTGTTAGTTATTTTAATTTTTAAAAATGAAAATTTATGTCATTAATTCTCTTTTTTATTTTCTTAATGTATGTTTCAGGAATACACTTTTTACTCTGAGGATTGCTTTTGCTGCTTCCTACAAATTTAGGTATGTTGTTTCATCAGTATCATTTATTTTCACAGAAATATAGTTTCTCTCTCTTTTTTTTTTAGTTTTTTGTTTTGCAAGGCAATGGGGGTTAAGTGGCTTTCCCAAGGCCACACAGCTAGGTAATTATTTAGTGTCTGAGGCCAGACTTGAACTCAGGCACTCCTGACTCCAGGGCTGGTGCTCTGTCCACTGCACTACCTAGCCACCCCTTAGTTCCTCTCTTTAATTGGGCCTTGACCAAATTATTATTCACAATTTCTTTGTCAAGTTTCCACATGGTTTTGTTTTTGTTTTTTGAGTAGCATCTTTCTTTTATCCATATACACGTGTATATCTTTAAGTTACAAAATTTCCTTCTACCCTCCTTCCCCATCTCTTCCCCTCCATGGGGAAACAGTGAGGTTGGCCTTGTACACACATATTTTTGATAAACGTGTTTACAGATTAGTCATTTTCAGTATGAGTAATTAGGATTAAGAGAAAGAGATACCTAAGAGATAGTTTTTATAAAATGTTCATCAGATTCTGAAGGGTTTTTTTGTTTTGTTTTTCTTCCACTGGATTGGGATATCATTGTCCCAGCAAGTCTAAAACGGTTGTTCTAACTCTGAACTGCTAGGAGGAGCTGCGTTCATCAAGACTGATCATTTCACAATGTTGTTAATGTTTACACTGTTGTCTTGGTTCTGTTCCCTTCACTCAGCATCAGATACTGTAAGTCATTCTATGCTTCTGTAGAGTCTGACCATTTATGGTTTCTTATAGAACAATCACATTCCATAGTATTCATGTACCATAACTCGTTTAGCTATTCCCCAGTTGATGGGTATCCCCTCAGTTTCCAATTCTTTGCCTCTACAAATAGAGCTGCTTTTAATAGTTTGGAGCAGGTGGGACTTTTCATATTTTTTTATGATTCCTTCTGGATATAGGCCTAGAATTATAATTGCTTGGTCAAAAGGAATGAACATTTTTATTGCTCTTTGGACATAGTTCCTTAATGCTCTCCAGAATGGTTGGATCCATTCACACCTCCACCAGCAATGCATCACTGTCCCAATACTCCCAGAAACTCTCCAACATTGTTTGTTTTCCCCTTTTCTCATCTTGGTCAATCTGATAGGTATGAGCTGATGTCTCATTGTTGTTTTAATTTGCATTTCTCTAATCATTAATTATTTGGAGAATTTTTTCATATGATTATATATAACTTTAATTTCTTAATTTGAAAACTGTCTATTCATATCCTTTAACCATTTATCAATTGGGAATTCACAGATGTTTGTGTAGAAAAGACTACTTGGTAAAGACAGTGTGGGAGAGAGGGAGTAGAATATTTTGGAACAGGGAAGGAGAATGTTCCTGAAAGACAACTGAAGGAGGAGAGTTACAAAAGACATGGACACTACATGAGGTAGTGAGCAAGAGAGTGAGAGAAGAGTCCATCTTTAAGGAAAATGTGGAATAAAGTTGAAAAATGAAGGTTAAGGAGAGATGCAAAGGGAAGAGACACTTGGTAGGTGTAGAAGAAGCTATCTGGGGTCATATTGTTTAGAGCACTCATACTTCCATAATTTCTGATAAGCTATGATACTCTTCAGTAAGTTATCTCCTCAGTAAATTGCATTTTATTTTTTTTAATTTTTTTCATTGATATGCACTTGAATATTTTTAACTTACAAAATTTCCTTCCACTCTCCCTTTCTAACCCTCTCCCCCCTCAATGGTGAATACTCAGGTTAGCATTGTACATACATACTTCTGATAAACATGTTTACAGGTTAGTCATTTTCAGTATGAGGAATTAGGATTAAGGGAAAGAGATACCTAAGATATAATGTTTATAAACTGTTCATCAGATTCTGAAGAGTTGTTTTTGTTTTGTTTTGTTTTTCTTCCTCTAGACTGAGATAACATTGTCCACAGTCAGTCTAAAATGGTTGTCCTAGTTCTCTGAACTGCTGAGAGGAACTGCTTCCATCAAAGTTGATCATCTCTCAATGTTGTTGTTAATGTGCACATTGTTCTCTTGTTTCTGCTCCCTTCACTTGGCATTGGATCATGTAAGTCATTCCATGTTTCTCTAGTGTTCTACCATTTATGGTTTCTTTAGAACAATAATATTCCATAGTATTCATACACCATATCTTGTTTAGTTATTGCCCAACTGATGGGCACCTCCATAAATTTATTAAATGGAATTCAATAGCATCTAATGGCAAACCAGATTTCAGAGATCGAAAATCATATACTTTAGATTAAGCTTCTATTAGAGAGACATAGAGTTAGTCAGAAATACCTATTGAGTCTGAGAAAGAGAAAGAAAATTATATCCAAAGGAAATAGAAGTATGAACAGTGGGAGAACCATGTTAACTAGGACAGTCTGGTCTTCCAGTGGACTCTTCTTGTAAGTCAGAATGATTCAAGTTCAAATCCTAGTTTACATCCAGGAAAAAGGTTTGACCCTTTGTAATTCAGTTAGCAAGTCTAAGCCTCTTTCTTCTGTTTTAACATAATGGACTTGGACCCTAGATTTTCTTCCAGCTCTAAAACTATGGTCATAGTCATAAAAGGTAAAAAAAAGCCCACATATTTTCATGTGGGAATTAGAGTAAGGAGAAAAAGGTTTTGAGGAGCAGATAGAAGGAGGAGAGGAAAGGAGAGAGAAATTGTCAGAGGGAAAGAAATTGGTAGATAGAGACAGAGGACATAGAGAGAGCAAGAGTGAGCATTGTGGAGAGAGTGAAGAATAGAGGCATGAGAACACAGTAGAGGGAGTGATTCAATGGTTAAGGATCCCTGAGGAAGGAGGTATAGCTTGATGGAAAGACATCTGACTTTGGGGTCAGAAACCAAACACAAAATGACTAACTGAGTGAACCTGGGTAGTTCATATAATCTCTCAGCCTCAGTGTCTTCCTCTGTAAAACAATGAAACTGGCCTTGATGATCTCTAAGCTATGTCAAGCTCCTTGACCTTTTGGATAGGGTGGAGAGAAATGGAAAGCCCTCTTGGGATTAGAGTTGGAAGAGAGTGGAGGATTTAGAGAGAATTATTCATTGTAAAGTAGAGAGATATAGAGGGAAAGGACCACTGGGAGTAGCCTTTGAGGGTCATTTGTGGGACTGATGCAATGAAGTTTCCATTTTGATGTTCTTGGGAGCCAATATAGCTGAGTTAAAAATCCTTTCTCACACGTGTTCTTCCATGTTGGGTGACCCTAGGCAACTCACTTAGTGACTATGACTTTTTACTTCTGCCCTAAAATAATAGGCTTTAACTCAATGACCCCTGGAATTTCTTATAACTCTGAATCTAAATCTGAAAAGCAGGGTGATTGTAGCTATATACCCACAACAGTGAGCAAACTAGAAAGGAAAGTTTGAACTTTAGACCTGGGAGGTGTCTAGAAGACAGCTCAGGGTCATTTGAAAGAGTCTTATGGCTGGAGGGAGACCTTCATGATTTTTCATATAAACTCAAAAAAGGCAGAATTGTTTACCCCAGGTGAGTCACTTCACTTGTCAGTCATGGTTTTCTCTTCTTCCAGCTGTTGGATTTGAACTTGATGCTTTCCCATTTTTCTCCAGTTCTAAAGTGCTGTGAGGACCAGAGTGAAAGAAACTCCTGGCACCTGGTGTCATATATCTGTGTTGGAATAGGAACTACAATCATTTTGCCATATTTTGATGACCTTAAAATGTAGTACTCCCCAAAGCCCCTAGTGGCCTAATATTAGAAAATCCCCAACCCCTCTGCAAGGACACTGTGAAAGACTTATTCACTGTTTTAACAAGTACTTGCTATTCTTGGATAAGAGACCATGCATATTTAGCCAAATGACTTCTTTATCAAGTTTAATAGTAGTAGGTCCCTTTTGCCTTATCTCCTGCCCTTGGCTTGAGAATATGTCAGTCATTAACCACCCACTACATTTCAGGGCATCATACTAAACATTGGAGATGTAAAGATACGTCAAAAGTAGTCTCTGCTCTCAAGGACCTCCTTTTCTAATGGTAGAGACAGCATGTCAACAACTGAACAAACTAGATATATACATAATACAATTTAAATGAGAAAATATTAGAATAAAGGAATTTTATGGAAAAGTTTTCTGTAGATGATTGATTTTCAGCAGGCACTTGAGGGAAGCCAGGGAAAGCTCTATGAGAATGAAACTATTATAAGCCTGGGGACCAGACAATGCTCAAAGTCAGAAAATAGAGTATCTTTTTCTGGGAAAAATAAGGAGGCTATTATCACTGGATCACAGAGTGTGTGGATAAAAGAGAGAAGACTGGATAAGTTGGTCAGTTAGAAAGGATTTTGAATGCAAACCAGACAGTTTTCGTATTCATTCTGGACATAATTCCAGGTCATTGAGTAGTGTAGTTCTATGATTGAACTTGATCTTTTAGACAGCTGAATGGGGGATGGATTGGAATAGGGTAATAATGGAGACAGGAAGAGCAAGAAAAGACTCTTGGTGGCAGTGTCAAAGGGCAGAAGTGGTATATGAGAGTGATGTGAAGAAGGTAAAATGAGCAAACCTTGCCAAAAGATAATAAATCCTTTGGTTTTCCTTCAATATATTTCCACTCTGGATTGCCCTCTTCATTTTCTTCCTAGCCTTCTCTTGTGAAATATCTGTAAAATGTTGCTCACGGAATTTTTCTGAGTACCTGAAAGTTTATAAAATATAAATTTGTTCTTTTGAAAATTGTAGCTGCTGTTCATGGAGAGTAGCCTTCCTTATCAGGCTTGTAATAGTAGTGGACTATACCAGATGGAAGGTAAATAATTATCCTCAATCTTGCTACATATATTGGGGCTATGTCTACCCCAAGCATATGAAGATTTCCCTCAGCAGGATGGATGAGAAGAAATTGCTCCACTGTCTGATGGTGAATGAAGTAGGAATTATGGAGGACTTAGAGCTTTGCCAAACATCAAAGACACCAAAGTCTTCCACTGCATCCCAGGTCATCACACATGGCCTGAGTTTGCCCCTCCACTAGAATTCAACAACTCTGTAACAGAGACTGGGGCTGACTAGTTGACTATTTTATTTCAATATTATGACATCTTTAGTCCTTTTTTATTTTTAGGTTTTTGCAAGGCAAATGGGGTTTAGTTGCTTGTGCAAGGCCACACAGCTAGGTAATTATTAAGTGTCTGAGACCAAATTTGAACCCAGGTACTCCTGACTCCAGGGCCAGTGCTTTATCCACTGCGCCACCTAGCCACCCCCTTTAGTCCTTTTTGAAAACAAAGGTTTAACAACAATACATCAACAACTAGTGCTATTTTTTCTTTTCCTTTCTGTCTTTGACTTTTGGTTAACTAGAAGGCTTCTTGCAAGTGGTTAAGAGAATTATCAAACAGTCTGAGGTTAGAAGGATGATTGGTGTGACTAACTCTTAGCTGGTGGAGTAATATTGCACCTGGAACTGCTGGAGCCCACATATGACAGTTTTTAAACCTACATAACCAGTCACTCATGGTTCTGAGTCATCCTCCTACTCTTTGGGTGCTGCGTAATTTTATTCAAATTTCTTTAGTCCAAAGGAGACCAGAATGAAACACATAGAAAGGGTAATGCTTCAGTTGTTGTTTTTTTTTTTTTTTTTTTTTTTTTTTTTGCTATGGATTTATTAGAAAGATAGTTCTGTGCTAGGGAATTGTCTTACTTACTTATAATCATTGAACAAGACTGGGACTATTCATCTTGGTAGTGACACTAAGATTTCTCTTAGGGATGGTACAAAATAAAAACAGGATATCGTAACCTCATGTCTCCACAAGAGAAACAACTTATTTGTCTGGTTAGCAGGAGAGCTGGTACCAAGACTTCAGATGGAACTTACCACTCCTTAATGTTTAGGAAAATCATTCATTCCCCCATGAAATTAATAGAAAACCAAGGCATTTTGTTGGGCTATAAGTGTGTATAAATGGAGATGGCCAGTAATTGTGTGAGTGAGTGTATAAACCATGCATGGTGCAAAAAAATCTGTGAAGTCCTGAACAAGGCCTGTGGATAAATCTCCTCCAAGAGAGAGTCCCTGACAATCACTACTTCCTGACCTATTCCAAGAATCATGTATTATATGGAAAATCCTATTGTCTGTAAAGTAGCATAGCCCCTTTGGAGTGAAGACCAAATTTAGTTTGTAGAGAGATTAGACCAAATGAGCAACCATCAAAGTCACCATGAACCTAGATCATCTCTTGACTCATTATTGTCCTTTCTTGATTCCTTCCATGCTCTTGAAAAGGGATCTTAGAACCTTAGAACAAGATCTTGCTCCTGAGACTTTAGAAGAGAATGAATGTTTTGATTGTGCTTGTTTGTTCTGTGTAATATAGAGTATATGTTGACAGTATTGTCTATATTTTATGTCCTTAAAAATCTAACTGATCTTTTTCCTGTGTTCTGATCAGCCAAAGGAAAAAAGTTGAAAAGAGGGAAAATTTTCCACTGAAAATTTCCAAACTTTCAAAAATTATAATCTTATTTCAGTATTCTTAATTCTGGTCAAGTTAGAAATACAGAAGACAGAAAGTTCATGTTTGTGTTTATGTGTATGTGTGTGTGTGTGTGAGAGAGAGAGAGAGAGACAGAGAGAGAATTCTTTGTGCAAATTAGTTAGAAAACAAATTCATGAGGAGTATAGACTGTTTTATGTGTATTTCCACATTATGAGGAGACTGTTTTTGAATATTTTTGTATATGCTACAAAATCTTATTGGTTTTTAGTGGTACAAATCTGCAAAATTGGCAGAAATGGAGACTTATTGGAAATTACATACAAAATTCTATTCTAACTTTTATTCTCTTCCTTCCCTGAAGACTTTCCATTAATATATCAATGGTGACTTCACTAAATAGAAGATTTTTCAGCTCCTGATGTAATTGAAACTACAAATTTCATCTTCAGTGATTCCAAATTTCCAAAATTATTCTAAAAATAAGGCAAACATTTTTGCAGTTTGAAGTTTTGGAACATTTCCTATTGATTGAGAAAAGTCTAGAGCATTCTAGTTTGGAAAGAAAGAAGCTTGCTTGTTGTATTTCCTCATATGTAAGACACACCTTAATTTTGGGACATGAAATTTGAAAAAAAATTGTTACATAAAGTTATTGAACTCAAGTTTTATTCATCATAAAATTTATACAACTCCTCATCATTGTCAAAACTCCCATACATTAACTTGTCCCCATCTGTGATAATGAACCACTGTCTTAGAAGAGGCTCTGACTGCTCTCCTACCTGTGCTCTGGTCTGTGTTTGACCACAAGCCTTCCCTGGGCAAGTCTGGTGGCTGGATGCATGTTTAGTCCATTCCTTTTCAAGAACCTGATGCACAAAGTGTGCCCTCCTTTGAAATCAGTCACTTATTTTTCATCAGCAATTCTTCTTGCCTCCTGCTGAACCATCTTTGTGGACACAGGAATACCAATTGCCTTTTGCTCTTCAATCTATATCTTCAATTCCCTCCTTAAATCAGGCCATTTTGCTGGCTTGTCTCTCATGACCATCTTCTACCATGGTATTTTCAGTAGGGTTTCTTCTTCCCATAGCCAGTCTCAGTTTGTTTTCTCAGTTGGAGGAGGACCAAACTTATGTTCAGCAGCATGATTTCCATTCATTTTTGCAGACTGGATCACTTTTAACTTGAATTCAGCACTGTACAAAAATCTTTTCTGAGCCATTTCCGAGCAGAATGTGGCAAAATATAACATAACAATGAGTGCAAAGAGAACAAGTGTGAAAAAGCAGGAAATACAAGTAAAAAACTCTACAACCATTGTATAAGACACTCTTAGTTCTTAGACCCCAAATTTTTCAGAAAAGGGTGTGTCTTATACATGGGGAAATATGGAAATTAGAAAGAAAAATGGAATAAGGGAATAAGGGAATAAGCAAATTAATTTTAGGAGAGTAGTTTATCTGACCACTGTGGTCTTCTGTTAATCATTTAGCTGAATTTAATTGATGAGAATATAAGAGATAAAGTCAACTACAAGGAATTAAAGTAGATCATGCCTTTGTAAGCTCTTATTTAAGGGACTAAATTGGAATTTTTGGGATTGGTGATTAGAGAAACTGTCTGTAAACCTTATAAGTTCAGGTCCCATCAGGGAAGAACAAAGTATAGCAATGAATTTGAGATGCATGAGAAAAATGTGCTAATTTGTAGAGGAGAGACACAGTGGATTAAAGGCAATTAGTTCTGAAAGTAGTCTGTGACAAAATTTAGATGATTGAGAAAATGGCAGTGAAGGGAGGAAGGAGATCAGGTGTGGAGAAAGAGGCACTTCTACGATTTTTGGGACTCAATCTTTATTAATCTGAGTAAGAAAAGAGAGAATGAATTGTATCTTACTAACATGTCTTAAATGTACCTATTTTTATCCTTTGACACTGTCCCCACTCTGGTGAAGGGCCTCATAATCTCATATCTAGGCTATGGCAATAATGACTTTCCCTGCCTTAAGTCTGTCCACTTCAATCCACCCTCCATTGGGACAATAGATAGTTTTTCCTAAAGCATAAATACTGTCACTTCTACATTCCCCAGTAAACTTCAGTGATTCCCTATTGCCTCCAAATGTAAAATATTCTCTTTGAAGGTCAAGTCCCTTTTCAACTTGTCCTTCCTGCATTTCCAGTCTTATTATATACCTTATACTACTTCAGCTCTCACATTAACTCTGTGATGCAGTGACAATGCCTTCCTTCCTACAGTTAGAATATAATGCTATCTCACAACTAATGTCTTTTCACTGACTTTTCACTAAGAATATATTGGCTACCTCCTCAAGTTTCATACAGGACAGGCCACTGTTCTTGCAGTCTTGATCATTTGCATTTTCATTCAGATGCACTCACTGACAAATCATGTTTTGAGATCATCAGGTAGATGAGAGAAAGAGAAAAAAGAAAGTCCCTGGAAATTTCTGTTAGAGGCACAGGGTTGGAGGGCAGTTTGCAGTAATGAAGAGACAGAGAAAAGGGGCAACTAACGAGGACTATGGGAAATATTAATGACACAACCAGGTCTTCTAGAGGACAGAACATTGTCTTGGACAATCATGAGATGATAAGTTCAAATTCTACTTTAAAACATGCTAACTAGTTCTGTGGTTATGTCATTGAATGCTGATTAAGTCACTGAAATTGTCTAAACTTCTTTCTTATTTTTTAAAAATGATGGAATTGGAGTCAGTAGCCCTCATAATTCATTCTAGTACTAAATGTCTGATATTATCAGTGACAGAGGGAAAATATAAAAAAAAAATATTTGTGGATCAGAAGGATAAAATGGCAAAAAGTTTCTCAGCAGTATAAAGAGATAAGGGGAAAGGTTTCTGTGGACAGTAAGGTTACTGAGGAGACTGTTCTTGAAAGTCAGAATGAGCTGAGATAAATTTCTAATTCATATTCTCAATAAATCTTTAGCTCTGAGCAATTCACAGGGAGCATCTTCATCTCTATTCCTTCTGAGATAATAGAATCAAATTGCATTCAATGATTCCTAAAGTGCCTCCCTCTTAAAAATCTATGAATATATGGAATATATGATTGATAAAAAAGAGAATACTTTTTTTAGTTGCTTTTTTTTTTTGCAAGGCAGTGGGTTTAAGTGGCTTGCCCAAGGCCACACAGCTAGGTCATTATTACATGTCTGAGGCCGGATTTGAACTCAGGTACTCCTGACTCCAGGGCCAGTGCTCTATCCACTGCGCCACCTAGCTGTCCTGAGAGAATACTTTTGTTGGGTGTGGAAGAGAAGGGAAAAATACTGATGTGGAGGGACGGAGGAGTTGGGGAGAGAGAGAGAAACAGAGGGAGAGAGAGAGAGAGAGAGAGAGAGAGAGAGAGAGAGAGAGAGAGAGAAAGAGAGTTTGGGGAAATTAGTCATTGAGCATGAGGAGAGAGAGGTAAGTGTCCATAGCTTTGTATCTTTGGAGAAGCACTTTAACCAGTGTCAACCTCTGACTTCATTCAATATATCAAGTAGGATTTGATGGCATTTAATGACAAACCAGTTCTATGATCCTTGGGAATCCAGAGAGAGAAAGGGATGAGGATTTGGGATTATGCTTGGAATGGACAGAGATAGATAGATTTAGAGGGAATCTGGAATTGAGGATAAGAAGGAGAAAGAAAGAAAATAGGAAACAGAACTGTATATAGTATGGCAAATATGAAGATCCTGAGAGACAGATCTCCTAGCCAACTATTCTTTGGAAGTGAGAATGCCCTGAATTCAAATCCTCCTTCACATTTTAATATTTGACTGACCTTGGCCAATACAGCTAGAGTGTCTAATCCTCTGTACTCTCTTACAGTCTAATGAAATTGGACAAAATGGCCCTTTGGTTTCTTTCTAGCTTTACATATATGATCATATTGATTACTGACTTGGAAATTGAGCAAAGAACAAAAGCTTTTGAGGAAGAGACAAAGAGAAGAAGACACAGATGGTGTAATGAAGGACAAGACAGAGAGAAAGATGCTGAGATACATATGTATATATATATATATATATATATATATATATATATTAGATAGATAGATAAAAATAGAGTGGCAGGAAATATTAAGAGAAACTCAGGGAAAGATATAGAAAGAGAGATACAGAGATAAAGAGAAAGTGACAGACAACTACATGATAATGCACAAGAAAGTGCCTGAACAGACAATTATATAGGAAAAGAGGAAACACAGGTAAGAGTCCAAAGTTGAGAGAGAACTATAAGGGGAAGGCACACCTTGTTTCTATGTAAGCATGTGACAGACCAACTTGTTTTCCTGATGGATAGAACATTCTATTTGGAATTAAATATTATATGGGCAGCTGGGTGGTACAGTGAATAGAGCACTGACACTGGAGTCAGGAGGGCCTGAGTTCAAATTCATCCTCAGACACTTAATAATTACCTAGCTTGGGCATGTCAGTTAATCCCATTGCCTTGCCAAAATAAAAGAAAGAACAAAAGAAAGGAATTAAATATCAGAGTTCAAATCCCTTATCATGAGCTAATGGCATGCTTTTTACTCTGGACTAATAACTTAACATCTGGCAGCTTCCATTTTCCAGTTAGTAAAATGGTGAATCTGAATTTGATGGTGTCTAATGATGCTTAAACTCAATGATTTTATGTGGGTGAGAGACAGTAAAGTAAGCCGCTGTGGACTTAGGTAGAAGAACCTTAGAGGGAATAAGGTATTAGGGAAGAAGAGATACAGAGAAGAGATATCTGAGAAGGTATGGCCCACACCTTCTTCCCTTAGTGGTCTCAATTTGTTCTCCTGAGATTCAATCCTTCTTCATATTATTGATAATGTCTGAAACTCAGCAATTTCTTTATAGTCTTTAAACTTCTATTTTTTCTATTAAAATTAAGTGAGTTTGGACTTCATTGACTCTAAGGTTGCCTCCAACTCTAAATCTATGATTATAATGATAATGGGGGAAAAGAAAATACCAGTTATTTATGAGTGTGTTCTCTAATAAGTAGAAAAAATAGTCTAAGGAGGATAAAGAAGGGGAAAGAGAGGCAGGGAGAGTGAGAATGAGAGAGAGAAAGAATGACACATAGATAGGAGAGAGAAAGTAATAAAAGGATAAGGACAGAATGTGGCAGTGAGACACCCAGAGACAGATATAGAAAAAAAAAGATGCAAAAAAAAGATAGAGTAAAGATAAAGTAAAGAGAGGAGACTATAGGTGTTGGAGAAAAGCACAAGGCAGAGATACTTGTCAACTAGACCAGGTAGGTGTCTAGAGGACCATATTGTAGATTTCCTCCTTGAGTTTAAATTCCACCAGATCCACTGACAAGCTCTGTTCCTCTGGAGAAGTCACTTAACCACTGCCTGCCTCAGTCATCTCCTCCTTAAATTCATGAGACTTAATTTGTTCACTTCATTGACTTCTTTAGTTCTCTTTAGATTCCTGAGAGAGAAAGGGATGTCCACTTGAGATTAAGATTGATAAAGATTTAGAGTTAGAAGGAATCCAGGCTTGAGTATGAGATGAGGACAGAGGGAAGCATTCACAGGAAATAGAAGTGTATGCAGTGTCAGAAACATGTAGAAGAAAAGAATCAGAGCTCCTAGTGAACTTTCTTTGGCAATCAGAATGACTTGAATTTAAATCCTAATTAACATTCTGATTATTTGACACTAGACAATTAATTTAGAGGGTCTAAACTCTTTTTTGTTGCATTATAATAGAATTCAACTCAATGGATCCTAGTGCTAATTTCAGTTCTAATCTTATGATCATAGTCAGGAAAGAGGATAAAGAAAAGACCATTTATTTATGGGAAGAAATTAAAAAAGGAAGAAAATATTTTGAAGAGGACAAAGAGAGAAAGAGGGAAGAGAGGAAGACAGAAACAGAGAGACTTACAGAGACATAGATAGAAAGAGTCAGAGATTGGTATAGAGATGAAAGAGAGTGACAGTGCGACATTAGGAAAAATCCAAAGAGATTCACCATAAGAGAAACAGAAATGGGACAACTAAGTGACACAGTGGATAGAGCACCAGCCCTGGAGTCAGGAGGATCCAAATTCAAATTTGGCCTCAGGCTTAATAATTACTCAAGTGTGTGACCTTGGGCAAATCATTTAACCCCATTGCCTTGAAAGCCAAAAAAAGAAAAGAGAGAGAGAGAGAGAGAGAGAGAGAGAGAGAGAGAGAGAGAGAGAGAGAGAACATCACAAGAAATGATCAGAGGAGTGATGGAAGAGCCCATTATCGAATAAAATGAGGAAGAAATAAGAGACCATAGATGAGAGATATAAAGTGAAGGGATACCTGGCCACTATAGGGCAAGCCAGATTGCTGTCTTATTGTACAGAGTAATCAACTTGGAATTGATTATTTGTTTGTTTGGTTTTTTTGCAAGGCAATGGGGTTAAGTGTCTTGCCCAAGGCCATACAGTTAGGTAATTATTAAGTGTCTGAGGTCACTTTTGAATTCTGGTACTCCTGACTCCAGGGCAGGTACTCTATCCACTGAGCCACCTAGCTGACCTGAAATTGATTATTTGAGTTTTAATCCCACATCAATTGCTGAAAATTTTGTGACTCTTGAGAAATCAGTTAACCAATATCAACCTCAATTTTTTGTTTAGTGAATTGTGGGGCTGGATTTCATGGTGTCTAATAATGTTAAAAAGTGGTGATCATATGGGTGTCAGAGAGAGCAAAGGAAGCCCTTGTGGCCTTGGAATAGGAGAAGAAAATTACAATTGGAGGGAATAGGACATCAAGGAGAGGGAAAATAAAGAGAAGAACCCCCTGGGTTTGATAGTAGATGTATGTCACAGAATTTGTCCTTAGTGTTCTTATCTATGAAGTCTTGGGGACGCAAATTTAAATCTTACCATTCTTTATAATTGTTTGAAATTAGACAGTTCATTTATTTTTGAGACTATTTTTTTGTTTATAATTAAATGGATTTGGTCTTAATGGTCCATAATATTTCTTCCAGCTATGAATTTATGATAATAATATAATAGAATTTTTAAAAGCCACTTATTTTGGGGTGGCAATGAGATCAAGTAAAAGGAAAACTCATAAGCAGGAAGGAGAGTGAGGGAGAGTGAAAATGAAAGGGGACTTGATAAGGAAAGACAGAGAGAGAAAGACAGAAATAACATAATAAAATCAGAGAGAAGCAGTGATAGAAGACAACTAGAGACAGCGAGACAAAGCAAAACAAGGAAAAAGAAAAAGACTTTCTTAATAAACAAAGGAACAAGACAAGAGATATTTTGGACAACAGTGAACAGCAGAGCAAGGAGTTCACATGAGACGAAGAGATTTAAAGAGAAAAAAAAAACCCTTTGCAAGTATAGGACAATTTGTGTAGGTGTCATGGTGACCAAAGCATTCTACAGGGAGTTGACTTATTGTCTTTATGCCCCACCACAGCCACTAACAAGTTTGGTTCCTCTCAAGAAGTCATTTAACTACTGACAGGCTCAGTTTTCTCCTCAAAAAATTTATTAAGCTGGTTTACATGGTGTCTAAAGGTGGTTCAGCTACCTGATCTTCGATTACAATGGAGAAAATGATGTCTACCTGTAATCAAGTTTGGAATAGAGAGATAGAATTAGAGAGAAACCAGCATTGAAGGAGAAAAGAAGACATAAACAAATGTCCACAAGAAATATAATTTTGTGTATCAGGGGAAATGCATATAACAAAAGAGTGAGGTTTCCTAAAAGACTCTCCTGAGTAGTCCAAAAGATCTGAGTTCAAATCCTACTTCACCTTTTTAATAAGTGTTTAAACCTATGCAATTCACAGTGTTTAAAACTCTGCTGTCTATTATAAGAAAATAGAGTAGGACTCAATGACCCAGAGGTGTCTCTCTGCCTCAAGGATAAGCCCATAGAGCTGCAGTCAACAACGATCATCAACAGCTATACTTTTTTTAGCTCCATTTTGTCAAATTTTTCTTCTTTAATTTTTGTATTTCTATTTTGATTAATTTTTGCTTTTTATGTTTTATTTTACCCCAACTACATGCTGACAATTTTCAACATTTACTTCCAAAAGCTTCGGCTCCCTTCCACCAGATCCCCTCCCCGCATTGAAAAAGCAAGTTAGTTGGTGTGAATTATAAATGTGTAGCCATGAGACACATTACTACAAGTCATGCTTTTTTTAAAAGTTTATTTATTTTTCATACATATGCACATGTATATTTTTAAGTTACAAAATTTCTTTTCACCCTCTCTTCCCACCCCCTCTCCCCTCAGTGACCAACAGTCAGGTTAGCATTGTACATACTTATTTTTATAAACATGTTTACAAATTAACAATTTTCAGTATGAAGAATTAGGATTAAGGGAAAGAGATACATAACATAATTTTTATAAAGTGTTCATCATATTCTGAGGGGCTGTTTTTGTATGATTTGTTTTGTATTTTCCTCTGGATGGGGATAATATAGTCTATAGCCAGTCTAATACAGTTGTCATAGCTCTCTGGACTGCTGAGAGGAGCTGCTTCCATCAAGGTTGTTCATCTCACAGTGTTGTTGCTGATGTGTACTTTGTTCTCTTGGTTCTACTCCCTTTGCTCATCATCAGACCCCATAAGTCATTCCATGCTTCTTTAGAGACTGACCTTTTAGGGTTTCTTATAGAACAATAGTCTTCTGTAATAGTATTCTTATACCATAATTTGTTTAGTCATTCCCCAATTGATGGGCATGGCCTAAATTTCCAGTTCTTTGCCATTACAAGAAGAGCTGCTATGAATATTTTGGAACATGTAGAACTTTTCCATTTTTTAATAATTTCTTCTGGATATAGATGTAGAATTGGAATTGCTGGATCAAATGATATTAAAAGTTTTATTGCTCTTTGGGCATATTGCTCTCCAGAAAGGTTGAATCCCTTCATAACTCCACCAGCAATGCATCAATGTCCCAATCCTCCCACAACCTTTCCAACATTGATCATTTTACCTTTTTCTCATCTTGGCCAGTCAGATAGGTGTGAGATAATACCTCATTATTCTTTAAATTTGCATTTCTCTAATCAATAGTGACTTGGAGTATTTTTATATGATTGTATGTAACTTTAATTTCTTCATTTCCAAACTGTCTGTTCATATCCTTTGACCATTATCATTTGGAGACTGATTTGTGACCTTACAAAATTAATGTAATTCTCTATATATTTTATAAATGAGACTTTAATCAAAATCCCTACTTGTAAAAATTTTTTCTCAGCTTTCTCCTCTCCTTTAATTTTGGCAGCATTGATTTTATTAGTGCGAAAATGTTTTGATTTAACATAGTCAAAATCATTCATTTTGCACTTTATAATGTACTCTAATTCTTGATTGGTCATAAATTTATCCCATTTCCATAGATCTGATAAAGTATTTCTTGATCTATTAATTTATCTGTGGTATAACTGTTTATGTCTAAATCCTGAACCCATTTTGACCTTATTTTGGTATAGGGTGTGAGAAGTGTATCGATGACTAGTTTTTACCATACTATTTTCTAATTTTCCCAACAATTTTTGTCAAATAGTGAGTTCTTATCCCAGAAGCTGATGTCTTTTGGTTTGTCAAATAGTAGATTGCTATAGTCATTTACTGTGACTTCTTTTGAACCTATCTTAATCCAATGATCCATTACACTATTTCTTAACCTGTCCCAGGCAGTTTTGATGACTGCCTCTTTGTTAGTATAGTTTTAGATCTGGTAGCAAGCTAGGCCACCTTCCTTTACATTTTTTCATCATTTCCCTTGCTATTCTTGCCCTTTTCATGCTTCAGATGAATTTTGCTACCATTATTTCTAACTGGGTTAAGTAATTTGGTAGTTTGATTTGTCTGCCACTGAATAAGTAATTTAATTTGGGTAGAATTGTCATTTTGATTTTATTAGCTTGAACTAAACATGAGCATTTGACATAAACCAATTATTTTGATCTGGCTTTATTTAGGTGAGAGGTACTTACATACAGTTTCTGGGTTTGTCTTGGGAGGTAGATTCCCAAGTGTTTAATGTTGTCTACAATTATTTTAAATGGAATTTCTCTTTCTATTTCTTGCTCTTGGGCTTTGTTGTTCATATATAGAAATGCTGATGGATTATCTGGGTTTATTTTATATCCTGCTATTTTGATGAATTTCTTAATTTTTTAAGGAGATTTTTAGATGATTTTCTTGGGCTCTCTAAATATACCATCATATCATTTACCAAGAGTGAAAGTTTTGCTACCACAGTGCCAATTCTGATTCCTTCAGTTTCTTTTTCTTCCCTTATTGTTACTACTAGCATTTCTAATACTATATTGAATAGCAATGGTGATAATAAGCATCCTTGTTTCACCCTTGATTTTATTGGAACTGCTTTGAGCTTATTCCCATTACATATAATATTTGCTGCTGGTTTTAGATAGATACTATTCATTATTTTAAGGAAAACTCCATTTATTCCTAAATTTTCTAGTGTTTTTAGTAGGAATGGATATTGTATTTTATCAAAGGCTTTTTCAACATTTATTAAGATAATCATATGGTTTCTATTTGTTTTACTATTGATATGTGTATTTTATTGGTATCGATATGTCTATTTCATTGACTTTTTCATAAAACCAACAATTGCTTGTTTTCTTGGTTTCAATTCTATTAATTTATCCCTTGATTTTCAGAATTTCTGGTTTGATGTTTAATTGGGAATCTTTAATTTGTTCTTCTTCTAGCTTTTTTAGTTCCACACTCAATGCATTGAACTTCTCTTTCTTATTTTATTCATGTAAGCATGTAGAGATATAAAGTTTCCCCTCAAAACTGTATCGACTGCATCCCATAAATTATTGTATGATATCTCATTATTATCATTTTCTTGGATATTATTATTGATTAATTCTATTTTTGCTGTTTCATCCACCCATTATTTAAGAAAAAGTTATTTAATTTCCAGTTAGTTCTTGCTTTATCTTTCCCTGACCCTTTATTATATGTAATTTTATTGCATCATAGCCTGAGAATTGTGTATTTATTATTTCAGTCTTTCTGCATTTGATTATAAGGTTTGTGTGCTCTAGAACATGGTCAGTTTTTGGTGCAGGTTACATGTACTGCAGAGAAAAATGTATATTCTATTCTATACCCATTAAGTTTTCTCCAGAGGTATATGAGTATATCTCAATTTTCTAAGTTTGCATTCACCTTATTAACTTGCTTCTTGTTTATTTTGTTGTTAGATTTATCTAGTTCTGAGAGAGGGAGATTGAGGTCTTCCATTATTAAAGTTTTGCTGTCTATGTCTCCTTTCTTTTCACTCACCTTTTCCTGTAGGAATTTGGATGCTATACCACCAGGCACATACATGTTTAGTAATGATATAGCTTCATTACCAATAGTGCCTTTTAAGATGTGGTTTCCTTCCTTATCCCTTTTAATGAGATTGTTATTTGTTTTTACTTTAACTGAGATTAGGATCACTACTCTACATTTTTTTACTTCAGTTGAGGCATAATATATTTTGCTCCAACCTTTTACCTTTACCCTGTGTGTATCTCTCTGCTTCAAATGTGTTTCTTTTAAACAATATATTGTAGGATTATGGTTTTTAAATCAATTCTGCTATCTGATTCCTTTTTATAGGACTGTTCTTCCCATTCACATTTACAGTTAAGATTACTAAATCTGTATTTCCCTCCATGCTATCTTTCTTCATTTATATTTTTCTCTTTCCTTTTCTCTTATTCCGCCTTACCAAAATTTTGTTACCTTTCTCCTTTGAATTTTCTTTTAAAAATTTAACTTTCAGTTTATTTTAACTTATACCTTCACCTTCTCTTTAATCAGTCTCTTCTTACCTTATCTTTCCCTTTCCTAGTCCCATATCCCTTCTCTGTAGATTAGGCTAGATCTTTAGACACAATTGGGAATATATCTTATTCCCACTCTGGGCTAAATCTATTGAATATAATTTACTTAACATTCACATTCTCCTTCTTTCCCTCTAAAATTATAAATCTTTGTGCCTCTTCCCTTGGTCTTATTTATTGCTCTAATACTATTAATCAAGTATCATCAATCACAGTTTGATTATTTTATTGCTTGATAAGCTCATATTGTTATCAAGGTATAATCATAAATTGCTTGCTTGATTGTTTGATAATCAACTTTGACTCAAATTGCATCAAGTAATGATTATAACCGTTTTTACCTTTCCCCCTTTTCAAGTATCTTTCCAACTCCACAAAATCCTCCTCATGAGTCAAAGTATCATCCAAAGCCATATCATTTTTTGAACTATTTGTGCCCCTCTTCCCAGGCCTATTTTCTTTGGCACATTATCCTTCTCCCCCACCCAGGGTCAGGGTATTTAACCCCTTGTTAAATGAAGCAAGGCCTATTTTCTTTCACACACCCCCCACCCAGGGTATTGACCCCTTGTTATGTAAAGCCTAGGTTAAGTGAAACCCTGATCTAATCAACTGCAACAATCGTAAAGATCTCTAAGTACTGGGATGCTCTGGCAATCTCACGTGAAAACTTTACAAATGATGTAAGTTACAGGGACACTGACTGCAGACCTCCCATTTTATGATGCATGCTTTTTTAGGTTTGTTTTTTTTTTTTTGGCAAGGCAATAGGGTTAAGTGGCTTGCCCAAGATCACACAGCTAGGTAAATATTAAGTGTCTGAGTCCAGATTTGAACTCAGGTACTCCTGACTCCAGGGCTGGTGCTCTATCTATTGTGCAATCTTGCCACCCCTCCCATTTTATGATACTTAAAGGGCCCTAAGTACTCAGGACCTCACAGTTTGTGATGACCTCATTAGACAAGGTGCTTAGCAAAACAGATTTAGGGTGGGTCAAAGAATAATGATACACTTTAAGTTTAAAGTTAACACCCCTGCTTTTCTTCAGGGCTTTTTGTCTCATACATAGTAATTTTACCTTAGAGCTCTTCAATTGAGAGATAAGCCCCCAATTATCCCCATATTCTTTAGTTTCATTCTCTTTAATTATGTTCTATCCTTTAATTATCCTAAGGTAAGTAAAATTCTAAAGAATTAGTAGTTATATCTTTCCTTTTAGGGTTGTATATAATTTGAGGGTCTTGACTAACATTTGTTTTGTTTTGTGTACCTTTTTACGCAATTCTTGAGTTGTTTATTTGGCAATTGAATTCTCTGTTCAGTTATGTTCTTTGTCTTAGGAAATTCTGGAATTTCTCTATTTCATTGAACATCCATATTTTTTTACCAGACAGTATATACTGAATTTTATAGGGTACTTTATTCTGGGTTGTAATCCCAGGTCCTTTGCTCTCTGAAATATGATAGTGCAAGTCTTCCAATCCTTCAGTGTTGAGGCTGATAAGTCCTGTGTGAGTCTGATTATGTTTCCTTTGTATTTTAATTGTTTTTTTTTTGCTGCTTGCAATATTCTCTCCTTTATTTGAGAGTCCTGGAATTGGGCTATTACCACCATTGGAGTTTTTATCCTGGGGTCTCTTTCTGGAGGGGTTCTGTGTATTCTTTCAATGGTTATATTGTTATCTTGTTCTAGTAGAATAGGACAATCTTCACTTATAATTTCCAGCATGATGTTTTCCAGGTTCTTTTTTTGATCCAGGCTCTCTGGTAGTCTGATGATTCGTAAATTAACTATCTAGGGTCTGTTTTTCCAGGTCATTTGTTTTCCCTAAAAGGTACTTTATATTTTCTTCAATTATTTTCAGACTTTTTATTTTGTTTGATGGAATCTTGCATTCTTATAGACTCATTGGTTTCTATTTGTACAATTCCACTTTTTAGGGTTTTATTTTCTTCAATTAGTGTCTGTGGTTCCTTTTTCAGTTGGTTATTTTTACTTTTAATGGAGTTGATTTCTTTGGTCAAATTTTCAAAATTTTCCTTCATGACTTTGAATTCTTTTTTCCATTTTTATTCTTCCTCTTTTCTTTTGTTTTTAAATTCTTTTTTAAGCCCTTTTATGTGCTTTTTTATTTGAGTACAATTTATAGGCTGTTTTGATACTTCCCCTGTGAGTGATTTTTCACTGCTTTCTTCTTCAGATAAGACACTGTTATCATCTTTGTCTGTAAAGTAGTTTTCTATAGTGAGTGCTCTTTTAGCTTTTTTGCTCATCTTTGTTGATGAACTCTTCTCCTGGGGTAAAAGGAGTATATGTTTTTTTTTTTTTTTCCTGGGGCTGGGGCTTGGATCTTTGGCTTGTTGACCAAGATGTTGAGCATTCAGTTCAGGCCTTTTCTTTGCAGAGGTTAGTTTTTTTTCCTCCTCATGTCCAGGTTCTGACTTATCAGTGGTTTGTCTTCAACCTAGTCCTGTCTTTTTCCCAGTATTCTTGGGGTTTAGACTTTACTTGGGGTTGAGATCCTCCCTTCTGGCTTTCTATCTAGCTTCCAGGACCTCTGATGTTGTTAAGCTGTTGAGACCTGGATTGCACTTTGGCTAAAAGCTTCCTTTTGACTTTCCAGCTCTTCCACCTCCTGGACTTTACTTCCCTATCCCCCCGACAGAGACAAACCTTCTCTGAGATCCTCCACATTGTCTAGAGTTGAAAACTTCTTTCAATCTTTTCTTTTTCTTGGTGAGATCTATAGTGTGAATGTTGGAATAGAGGCTTCACTTTCTTTGTTAGGGAAAAGCTCTGGGAGCATGTTAGTTTCACACTGAGAGGGACTGAGAGACAGATATAGAGACAGTCCCACAATAGACATGTTGTAAAAGTAAACATAATGTTCCCCACAAAGAAAAAGAAACTTTTTTTTCCCACTGTGGCTATTGCTAGCTGTATTTCCCTCTTTTTTATTCTCCCACCCACATTTATTCTATTCTATCTCCTTTTACCCTGTCACTCCTCAAAAGTGTGTTTTATCTGACTACCTTCTACCATGATCTTCCCTCTCTTCTATCACCTATGCCTCCCTCCCCTCCCCCTGTCCTCTTTCTCCCATCCCTCTCCTATTTTCCTCTAGATTTATATACGTAATTGAGTGTGTATGTTATTTCCTCTCTGAAATGGTTCCAAATTTTTGAATATAATGATATAAAGCAAACGAATTAACCTCTTATTATGGAGGGGAAAATAAAAGAAGAAAAAAATTCTTTTCAGGAGGAGTTAGAGAGATGGCATAAAAAAGAGAGGGACTGAGAGACAGAGACAGAGAAAGAAAATGATAGAATGAGAAAGCTATAGAGAATCAGAGAGATATATGGAGATAAAAGTTTATATTGGTTATGATGTAGAAAATGAAAGCCAGAGACACACACACAGAAGCAGAAAACAGCAAGAAAGTGAGTAAAGGGACAATTGTGGAGCAAAGAGAGGAATAGAGATGAGACCGAGATAAGGCACAGATGAAAAGGGAAGAGGCACCTAGCAGGTGTAAAAGATACAAGATAGGTATCATAATGGTTAGAACACTCTCTATGGAATTTACTCATTGATTTTATATCCCACCATAGCAACTGGTAAGCTGTTACTCTGGAGAAGTCACTTAACCATTGTCAATCTCAGTTTTCTTCTCATTAAATTAATTGGACTGAATTTGAATGTATAATGATGTTCCAACTCTCTGATCCTCTTGTAGTCAGAGAGAGAAAAGAATGTTCACTTGGGACTGAGCTTTAAATATACAGAGACAGAATTATGGGGAAGTAGGCATTGAGCATGAGAAGGAATACTCCACCGAAAATAGAAGTGTCTGCATTGTGGGGATACATAGAGCAAAACAGTCAAGAGTCTCCTGGTGGATTTTTTTTATAGTAATAATGAATTCAGTCAGAATGTCTAAACATCAATTGCTTTACTATAATAGACTTGGACTCAGTGCCCCTGAGGTTCCTTCAAGCTTTAAAGCCATGATCATAGTCATAATAGGGAAAAAGAAAAGACCACTTTTTTGAAAAGGAAATAGAGTAAGGAGAAAAAAACTTGAATATGAAATAGAGAGAAAGGAGCCAGAGATATAGAGAGAATAAAAGAAATCATTATGGAGAGAGTCAATAGTAGAGGCAGGAAATCCCAGTTGAAGGAGAGATTTAGAGGCAAAGGATGCCAAAGGAAAGGGGGCTGGGAGCATGAAGAGAATAGAACTGATCTTGGAGTAAAAATATTTGAGTAAAAATTTGATGCTCAATGACTGTGTTATCCTGACAATTCATGTTGCCTCTCTCAGTCTCAATTCCCTTCTCTATAAAATGGTAGCACTGACAATGATGACTTCTATGGTTCCTCCAGCTCTGTGGCTTTATTGATAAGGCAGAGAGAAAGGAGAACCCTGAATTTAAAACTCAAAAGTGGGGGATTGTAGAGGCTGAGGAATGTAAAGGTATGTTCCACAAGGGAGAGAGAGCTAGAAAGAGAAGTTAGAACTTTTAGACCTACAAGGTTTCTGGGAGACAGTTCACAGACATTTGAGAGTTCTCTGTTTGGAGTGAGAACTAAATGAGTTTCCATATGAACTCAGAAAGTTCAAAGTTGTTTTAACACCAATCACTCACTTGTCCCAACCAGTTTTCTGTTCTTTCAGATACTGGGGTTGGACTTGATGCTCTCCCATTATCCTCCAGCTGTACAATGTTGTGAGGGACAGCGGAAAAGAAAGCCCTGGACATCCGGTGTCATCTGTGTGTGTGTGTGTGTGTGTGTGTGTGTGTGTGTGTGCACGTGTTGGAGGAGAAACCACAATCAGTTTGTCATTTCTTGATGCTCTTAAATTGTAGAAATCCCCAAAGCTCCTAGTGGTCTAATATTAGAAAATCTTCAACCCCTCTGCAAGGACACAGTCAAAGTCTTATCCAGTGTTGTAACATGTACTTGCTGTCTTTGCATAAGAGACCATGCAAGTTGTCCAAAGTATCTTCTTTCACAATTTAGTCCCTTTCCCTTATACTCTTATCTCTGCCCATGAATAAAAAAACGTATTCTTCTTTCTATCAGTCAATCAGTCAACATTTATTGAACAACTACTATATGTTAGGGATCATGCTAAACACTGGAGATGTTAAGACAGGTCGAAGGCAGTCTCTTCTTTTAAAAAAACTCCCAGTCTAGTAGGAGAGATAATGTGCCAACAATTATATAAAAATCAAATATATTCATGATACATTTGAAATGGGAAGGCATTAAAATTGAGAGGGTTTGGGGAACATATTTCCCATAGAAGGAAGGATTTTAGGGTAAAATTGCTAAGAATAGAGACCATTGCAGACACAAGATACAATCAGTGACAAGCATCAGAGTCAGAAGATTGATCATCTATTTCTGGAACTAGAAGGAGGCCAATGTTACTGGTTCACAGAGTATGTGGATTGGAGGGTGTAAGATGAAAAAGACTAAAAAAGTGGCCAGTTAGGAGGGGATTGGACTGCAAACAGAGCCTTTTAGATTTCTCCCTGAAGATACTGGAGAGGATTAAATAGTGAAGTTCTATGGTTGGACTTGATCATTTAAACAACTGAATGAAGGATGGAGTGTAGTAGGGTGAGAATGGAACCAGGAAGAGCAAAAAGTGATACTTTCAATAGTCCAGGAATGAAATGATGAGGAATTGCCTTAAAATTGTGGAAGTGTCAGAGGATAGAGATGGCCTATATGAGAGATGTGAAAAAGATAAAATGGATAAACTTTGGTAACAGGTAATAAATCCTTTGCTTTTCCTTCCAAACATTCCACCTTTTTTCCATTGACTCATTCCTTTTGTTTTTTATCTCTCTCTTGTGAAAGACCTGTGGAATGCTGCTTTTTGCCTTTGTATCTTGAGTGCTTGAAAGGTTATAAAACCCAAATTTGTTCCTTAGAAAGCTGTACTTGTTTTTCTTCATTAAGAGTAGGGTTTCTTAACAGGTTAGTAGTAGCAGGCTAAACCAGGTGGATGCTAGCTGTTAGAGACCTCAAACCCATTTTACCTTGGGTGAATGTCTCCCCTAGGCATGTGAAGATTTCCACTAGTAGAATGGGCAGATGGGAACAATTTGTTCCAACAGCCAGAAAGATTGTGAAGCAGGTGAAGAGGAACACTTTTAATCTGGTCAGATATTGAATTTAACTAGGTCATTCACTGCATCCTGGGCCACAACTGGTCCTGCTGAATTTGTCTTACAACTGAACTGAAATGACCCTGGAAGACAGGGTGAAGTTGATTACTTTCTGCAACTCCATCTCCTTTCAATCCAAATGTAAGTCAAGACCTTGTGTAGAATTTTATTTCAAATAGGTGATTGATTCTCTTTAAAAAAGGAAGGACAAGCAACAATAACAACAACTCTCATTGCTTCCCTTTGGCATCATATCTTTGATCCAGAAAAACTGACTTCTCAGTAACTTGAGTGCTTCTGCCAAAAGGTTGAGAAACTTATTCAACAGTTCAAGGTTACAAGGATGATTAATATGATTCACTCTGAGCTGGTGGAGAGTTAGGACAGCTGGGATTGCTGGAGCAAGCACACCAAAAAAATGTCACCTACATTACCAGCCTCCCATGGTGCTCTGTCATCCTCCTACTCATTGTGGGTAAGAATTTACCCAATTTTTTGGTCTAAAGGAGATCAGAGTGAAGCACATAGATAGTGTGATGCTTCAGTTGTTTTTTGGGTGTTATGGCTTTACAGGAAGGACTGTTCTGTGCTAGAGAATTGTCTTTCTTATGTATAATCATTGACTAAGATTGGGACTATCCATCTTGTGAACCACACTTACTTCCCAAGTTTTCCCTAAGTGAATGCAGATATGGAAACGTCATACCTCAATAGCAAGAGCCCCTCATCTATCTGGTCAGCACTAAGACTTCAGATGGAACCTCCTGCTCCTTGACCTTGAGGAAAATTCTTCATTGCCCTATGAAATGAATGGAGGAAGATATTTGGTTGGATTGCAGTGTGTATGAATGGAGATAGCCAGTGATTGTGTGAGTGAATGTATAAGCCCAAACCTGTCATGAGGAGAAAGCCCTCTGAAGACCTGAAGGAATCCTGTAGATACATCTCCTCCTAGGGAGAGTCCCTGACAATCACTGCTTCCTGACCTAACCCATAAATTCATTATATGGAGAATCTTAGTTTTGTAAAGTAATGAATAGTCAGCCCCTGTGGAGTGAAGCATCAGTTCAGTTTATAGAGAGATTAGACCAAATGAAGAACGACCAACGTCATCATGATCCTAGGTCATTTCTTGTCTCAGTACTGCCCTTTCTCTATCCCTCTTATGTCTTTGAAAAGGGGGCTTAGAACCATAGAAAATGATGTTGTATCCTGAGATGTTTAGAGAGGGAGAAATATTTTGCTTGTGATTGCTTTTTCTATTTAATATATAGTATGTGTTTTCATCATGTGTATTTTGTGTCCTTGTAAATAGTGCTAATTTCCTGTGTTCTCATCAATCAAAGGAAGAAAGATAGAGGGAGAGCTTTCCAATGAAAAAGTCCAAGTTTTCAAAGGTTAGTGTCATATCCCTGTACTCCTAATTCTCAGAGAACAAAACTGGAAGTAAAATGCAGTCTTTTTAATGTGTTTTTCCAAATTTTGATGAGATTGCAGTTTGAAAAGTCTCATATATGCTACAGTATCTGCTTTTCGAAAGTACAACTCCTTAGAAATGCTCAAAATGGAAATTTCTTGGAAATTTCAAAATCCACCCTAACCCCTGTAGCATTCTCTTCTTTCCATGGAACTCGAAGGATTTATTGCTTTCATATAGGGAAAGTGATTTCACTAAGTAGATTTGCAGTTCTCAATAGGGTTCAAACTAGTTTACAAGTTTTGTTTTCAATGATTCCAAAATGGTGAAAAAATAAGGCAATCATTTTTGTAGTAAGAAGTTCTGAAGCACTATCTTATACTTAAAACAAAAAACTCTAATCCATTTATGCTTGGAAATAAAGAGCTTTGTTTAAATCAGAAAGCAAAATGGAATAAGGGAATAAGAGATCCAGTAGATTGAAAGGAAACCATTTCTGAAGATGCCGAGACCCAATTTGGAATGAGTGAGGTGGAAGATGAAGAAAGCAGGAGTGAGGAAGGAGGGGGAACAGTGGGTTATGTGTGGAGAGGGGGGCAGTTATATAGTTTTTAGGAATCAGTCTGGAACAATCTGAGTTAGAAAAGAAAGAAGGAATTGGGCCTGCCTAACATCTCTTAGATACAAGTGACATTGCCCCCATTACATTTCAGGGTCTCATTGCTTCATACCTGGGCTATGACAACAATGACTTTGCCTGCACAAAGTCTTCCCCCTTTAATCTGCCTTTAAATGGACCAATAGATTGCTTTTCCTAAAGCACAGGTCCAGTCATATTGCTTCCTACACCAAGAAAAACTTCAGTGTTTCCCTATTGCCTTGAAGAGCAAATATAAAATATTCTCTTTGGAGATCAAGTCCCTTGACATCTTCCCTTCCTGCATTTCCAATCTTATTAACCTTCTATTCCTCCAATTCCCCCACTAATTCTGGGATGCAGTGACATTGTCCTCATTGCTGTACCTTGAATATGCTGCTATATCCCAACTATATGCATTTACCCTATTTTTTCTACATAACTGTACTGCTCTACCTCCTTGAGTTTTATAGGGTATAGGGCACTGTCCTTGGAGTTCAGATTATTTTAGTTCTCATTCTGATGCACACACTGACAAATCATTTTATGAAATGAGTGGATGAGAGAAAGTGAAGAAACTCCTGGGAATTTGTGTGAGATAAAGAGCTTGGAACACTCTTCTTGTCAGCCATGAAAACTTGAGTTCATATTCTGCTTCAAAACCTGTTTAACTAACTGTAGGATGCTGGGAAAGACATTGAAATTGTCTAAGTCAATTTCTTCTTCACAATGATGAAATTTGACTCAGTAGCCCTCATGGTTCATTCTAATTCTAAATGTCTAATACTATCAGTAACACAGAGAAAATGAAGAGACTAGATATTTTTGGGTCAGGGAGACAACAAAGCAATAAGGTTCTATGCAACACAGATAAGAGGAAAGGTATATGAGGAGACCGTTCTTAGAAGTCATGATGAGCTGAGTTCAAATCCTAATTCACATTTTGAATACCCTGAACAATTCACTTAGACTGTGAAAACCTCTGTTCATTCTGAAATAATCAAATTGGATTGGAATCTATGACTTGCAAGGTTCCTCACAGCTTTAAATATATGTGGGAATGAAAGCAAGGGGGAAAAGTACTTCTGAGGAGGTAGGGAGTTAGCGAAGAAGATGGGGGAGAAGAGAGTGAGAACCTGAGACAGAGGGGAGATAAAATCAAAAAGGAAGATATGAAAAATCTAAAAATAAAGGATGAAAGGAAGTTACATGATAATGAACAATGAAGGGCCATGAGAAATATAGACAATATAGACAAGAAAGGGAGAGATACAAAAGGTAGTCACTCAGCAGGTGAAGAAGAAGGCAGCTACATGTCATAGTGGGAAGAGAACTCTACTTGGAGTCGATTCATTGAATTTAAATTCTACCACAACTTTTTACTAACTCTCTTACTATGTAAAAATCACTTAAATATTGTCAACCATTTGTTGGTTTCTAATGACAAACCACTTCTATGCTCTAAATACCAGAGAGAGGAAAGGCTGTTCCCTTGGGAATGTCCTCTAATAGAGAGAGTTATAGGAAATCAGGCATCAGGGATAAGGAGCAGAGTAAGGCTCCACAGGAAAGAGAAGCATGTACAGGAGGAATATGTAGAGGAAAAAAGCCAGGTGCCCTAGTAGAATCATCTAAGAAGTCAGAATGATCTGAGTTCAAATCCTAGTTAACTTTCTGAATATTTGAGGCTTGGAAATTTCAGTAGAGTATAAAATGCTCTGTTCAATTATACTATAATAGGATTGAATATAATAGCCCCTACAATGAAATCCATCTTTAAATGTATGGTCATTGCCATGAAAGGAGAAAAACAGATCTACTTGCTGATGTGTGGAAATTAGAGTAAGGAGGAAAAGCTTTTGAAGAGGAGACAGACTGAGAAGAATAAAGAGTGAGAGAGAAAGAGAGAGAGGCAGAAACAGAGACATAGAGAGATATAGCAATAAAGACAAAGTTGCAGTGAGAGACTAAGGGAAACACAAAGTATGATAGAGGAACAGAGAGAATCTAAAAGGAAAAAAACAAAGCAAACCTTGTTAATGAGTGATTGAAGAGCCCATTATTGAGAAAATTAGAAAGAAATAAGAGATAACAGGTGAGGAAGAGAAGTAAAGGGAAGGGAAATATCTCAATTGAGAGAAAATGTCCTATTGGTTAGATTGCCATGCTTGAAATTGATTTCTTCTGTTTAAATTCCACATTGACTACTGAAAAAACATTGATATTTTGGTGAATTTACTGAATCACTGCCAGCCTCACTTTTTATTAGCAAAATCCTTGTGCTGGGCTGGATGGTGTCTAACCTGATGTTTCTCCTTCCTTCTTAAAGGAGAAGGTGACATTAAGATGGTATCTGCACATAAGTTGGATGTGAGGGCATGTGCTTAGTCACCAGTCTCACTTTCCCTTCTGGAGTCTTCTAGGTCCAGTGGCAAGATATAGATTAAAATGACTGAAGATGGCCTTAAATTTCAGGCCCTCTGGAAATGACTTCCCCAGGGTCACACAACTAGTTTACATCAAGTGTCTGAGGCTGAATTTGAACTTAGGTCCTCCTGACCCCAGAGCTGGTGCTTTATCCCCTGGGCCACCTAGCTGCACTAGTGGTGTCTAGCAATATTGAAGATTATGGATTCCAGAGAGAGAAGAGGATGTCTAGTTGGGATCAAGCTTCTAATCAATACAAATATAATTAGAGGGAATCAAGCATTGAACTTGAGAATGTGAAAAAAAGGATGCATCCAAAGGAAAGTGCATCCAGTGAGAGGAACATAGAAAGAAAAAGAGCCAGGTCTCCTAATGGACTCTTCTTGGATGTCATAATGATCTGTGTTCAAATCCTAGTTAACATTCTGAATATATGACACTAGGAAACTCACTTAGTGCCTAAGGTTCTTTCCTCTGTTATAAGTAGAATCGGACTCAATGACCTCTAGGATTAATTCCATCTCTAAATGTATAAAGATGGTCATGAAAGGGGATTAAGAGAAGACCCCTTTTTGATGGTGGGGAATGAGAACTAAAGGCTTTTGAGGAGTTGATAGAGAAGTGAATATGAGATAGTGAGAGAAAAGTGCAAGGAAGTGAGAAAAGGGAAAGAGGGAAAGAGAAAAACATAATGACAATGTCAATGAGATATTAAAAAAAGAGAGATAAACAGTAAGAGATATAGAAGAAAGAAGTAAAAAGAAAGAAAAGCATTTGATCAAGATCAAAGGAATGTGGGAAGAGACCATTTTAGAGGACAGTGATCCACTGAGGTGAAAGGAGATGGTGAAAAGTTTTAAAGGGACCATGAACTCCTTTTTGAATTTTTTTTAATTTTAATTTACATTTTCATTTATTTACACATTACCAAAATAGTCTTGTTGTAAGATTACACATAATCCCCATCCCCCCACAAAAATAAAAACCTCACAAGAAATAAAATAAAAGAGAAAAAAAACAGTTTTTCAGTCTGTGTTTGGATCCTATCAACTCTATCTCTGGGGTGCTTTGCATTCTTCATCATATGTCAATCAGAGAAGTTACTTCCATATTTTTCCACAGTTGATGCTGATGATTGTAATTCTCTCCATCCATTCCTCCCCACTACCATTTATTACATTTTCCATCTCCTTTCATTTTGTCCCTCTTTTAAAATGTGCTGTGGAGGGCCAGGATGCCCCAAGCCCACATCCCACACCAGAGACCCAGCAACCACCCAGTCCTGTGGTCCCAGACAGACCACCTGATCCCACCACCTTACAAAAAGTAAAAAAGAAAATGTGTTATATCTGACTACCCTCTCCCATGATCTACCCTCTTCTCTATCACTTACAACCCCCTTCCCTCCCCATTCCCTTTCTCCCATTTCCTTTCTCTCCTTTTTTCTCTAGATTTCTATACCCTATTAAATATGTATGCCGTTTCCTCTTTTAGCCATTTCCAATGAGAATGAAGGCTTCTCATTCTCCCCTCAACTTACCCCCTTCCACTCCATTGGAAAAGCATTTTCTTGACTCTTTTACATAAAATATCTTATCCCATTCTACCTCTCCTATCCCTTTCTCCCAGTACATTCCCCTTTCATCCATTGATTCCATTTTTACAATATATTATACCTTCAAATTCAGCTCCTTCCTGTGCCTTTTCTATATATGCTCCTTCTAACTGCTCTAATAAATGAGAAGTATTATCAGTATCATATTTTCATGCAGGAATACATGCAGTTCATCATCATTAATTCTCTCATTATATGCCCTGCTCATCTACCCTCTATGTTTCACCTGAGTCCTGTACTTGAAGATCAAACTTTCTGTTCAGCTCTGGTTGTTTCAACAGGAAGATTTGAAATTCCCCTATTTCATTGAATGTCCATCTTTTCCCCTAGAAGAGGGTGTTCAGTTTTCCTGGTTACATGGACAGAGAAATCTTAGGCACTATAGAGCAAACCAATGAGGTTACCTGGTGGTTAGACTTTATACTTGCAGTTGACCGAGTTTCAATTCTACATCAAGAGGTGACAAGTTGGAGCAGTTCCTCATCTTTTGTCAATTTCGGTTTTTATCTCAGGCAGTTTATTTTGCTGAATTGGTTAGATCTAATGACCCTCCAACTCTATGCTCCTCTGGTTTCAAGATTCCAAAGGCTGTCCATAGAATTAGCCTTGTAATAGAGAGAAATAGAGTTCCAGGGAATAAATCACTGAGGTTAAAGAGAAAAGAAAATGTCCACAGGAAATAGAAGTGTCTGTCTTGAGAGGAATTTAGATCAAAGCACCTAGTTGTCTTAGATGACTATTCTTAGAAGTCACAATGTCCTGAGTTCAAATCCTACTCAAGATTCTAAATAAATATATGACATTGTACAATTCAGCAAGTTAATAAGTTTTTTCTTCTGTTACACTTCAAAAGATTTGGACTTACTGGCTGCTGGGGTTAATTCAAGCTCTGAAAGTATGATTATGTCAGTTCCCCTTTTTTCACCACTCCCCCTTCCTGTCTCCAACCCCCCTCCCCTTTTCCCCTTTTAATACTTGAAAGATTAGATGTTTTTTAAGTTAATTAATATGTGTAAGTTGACTTTAAGCCAAGTCTGATGAGAAGAAGATTCAGGTGTTTCTCATCTCCTCCCTTCTTCCCCTCTATTACCATAGGTAAATACCTCTAAGTGTAATGAGATTTACCCCATTCAGTCTCCTCCCTCCTGCTGTCTCCTTCCTGTCCCCCTTTTTAAGAAGGTAGTGTTTTTTAGATCATTATATCTGAGTCATATAAAATTCTGAGTATCTCTCACTTCTGGCTAAGTACATTCTGTCTAGTAGAATTAAAATTCTTCAGAGTTATTAGAGTCTTTCTCCCAAGTGGGGTTAAAGCCAGTTACATCCCATCGGATAGCAGTCTCATGGATAGGTCACGAATGTCCATCACTTGTGGCTAGGTATATTCTCTCTGTTAGAGTTACAGTTCTCAAGATTTATGAGAATCTTTTTCCCCATGCTGGAATATAGCCAGTTTCAACTTATTGGAGGATAGCAGTTTTTTTTCTTTTACTGCCCCCCCCTTTATTTTACCTTTTCATATGCTTCTTGAACTCCCTGTTTGATGTTCAAATTTTCTATTTAGGTCTGGTCTTTTCATCAGGAATTTTTGGAAATTTTCCATTTTGTTAAATGTCTACCTTTTTCCCTGGAAGAGAAGGCTCAGCTTTTCGGGATAGTGGATTCTTGGCTGCATTCCAAGATCACTTGCTCTTCCAAATATCTCATTCCAGTCCCTTGGATCCCTTAATGTTGATGCATCCAGGTCCTATGTAATCCTTACTGTGGCTCCTTGATATTTAAATTATTTCTTTCTGGCTGCTTGCAGGATTTTCTCTTTTATCTGATAGTTCTGGAATTTGGCCACAGCATTCCTTGGTGTTTTCATTTTAGGATCTTTTTCTGGAGGGGATCTATGTATTCTTTCAATAACTACTTTGCCCTCTGGTTTCACGATATCAGGGAAGTTTTCCATCACTAGACCCTGTAATATTAAGTCCAGGATTTTTTTTTCTCTTCAATGTTTTCAGGAAGTCAAATAATTTTCAGGTTGCCCCTCCTCAACCTATTCTTGAGATCAGTGTTTTTGTTGATGAGGTATTTTACATTTTCTTCTGTTTTTTCCATTTTTTGGTTTTGTTTAACTGGCCCTTGCTGTCTCATGGAGTCATTAGTTTCTGAAGACTCCATTCTTTTTTATTTTTTTATTTTTTAATTTTAATTTTTTAGGTTTTTGCAAGGTAAACGGGGTTAAGTGGCTTGCCCAATGCCACACACCTAGGTAATTATGAAGTGTCTGAGACCAGATTTGAACCCAGGTACTCCTAACTCCAGGGCCGGTGCTTTATCCACTATGCCACCTAGCCACCCCTCCATTCTTTTTTTTAGAGAGGAGTTTTCTTCATTAACCTTTTGCAACTCCTTTTCCAATTGGTCAATTCTACTTTTGAAAGAACTTTCCATTTGACCAATTGAGGGTTTGAGAGAATTGTTTTCCTTTTGCATTTGCTCAATTGAGGATCTGAGAGATTTATTCTCATTTTGTATTTGTCCAATTGTATTTAATAAGGATTTGTTTTCTTGTTGCAACATATTAATTGTCTCTCCCAAATTTTCCAGTTGATTTTTAAACTCCTTCCTTATTTCTTCAAGGAAGTCTTTCTGTGCTGAAGACCAGATCATATTCTCCTCAGAAGTTCTAGGTCTCTCTGAGTTAGGGTCTTTCTCTTCCAAGAATTTTTCTATGCATCCACCTTTCCGCTGACCCTTCTTCAACTTGAGTTGGGGAGGGGCTGGTTCACAGGGGCTTGGGATCAATAGAGCCTTTACTCAGTGAGTGCAATTTCTCTGGCTAGCCAGTAGAAGGTGCTGGTTGTTTTCTCTTGAGTGTCTGTGATCTTGATTGAGGCCTACTCCCTTAGCTTGAAGGGAGGAGTTGGAGCTAATGAATCCTTTTGCCTTCAATCAATGGTGAGCTTTGCCCTGGCTTGAGGTCATTCCTCTCCCTATTGTCAGCTGGGCTGGTTCCTCTGCTCACACACCTGTGCCTGAGGCAGAAGTATTCTGCAATGTTTTGTACCAGGAAGAGTTCTCAGCTGCAATGGAGGGGTGGACTCAGAGTTCCTCAGACCAGAGGATCCCAGGGATGGTGTGTCTGCAGCTGTCCTGAACCTGCACTCTCCCCACATCCCTGTTGGCAAGCTCCAGAGGGTCAGCGCACCTCCACTCCCTAGTTGACTCAAGCCCCCGCCATCTAGCCCCATCGCTGATTCAGCAGATCTGGCTCTCAGGCCCTCAGACTCCCCCACTCCAATTCAGCCACTAATCTGGCTGATCTGGGGCTGATCTGCCCTGTGTGCCTCAACCACCTGATGAATAGCCCAATGAGCCACCTGAATTTGTGCAATGCTGTTGAGGGAGACAAATCCTGAGGTAGATGTTTTTTCTCCTGGCTTTTCTTTATGGGTTTTGTGGGTCGGATTTCTGCTAAGAGGTTTGTTTCATATGATAGATGGGGAAAGATCAGGAGACTTTAGAACTGTGCCTGTCTTCTCTCTGGCCATCTTGGCCAGAAGTCTCTGAAAGTATGATTATGGTCAGGAAAGGAGATCCAGAAAAGTCTACTTATTATTGGGAAGGAATTAGAGTAAGGAGAAAATGCTTTTGAGGAAGAAATAGAGATGGGATGGAGAGAGAAATACAGGGATAAGCAGACAATGACAGAGAGACAAAGAAAGTATGAGAGAGATAAATGTAAAAAAGCAGTGACAGAAACAGAAAAAATATTAATAGTGAAAGTAAATGATAGATAGTGAAAGAGATATTGAGAATGAAAGACACACAGAGAAAATATGATAATGAGAATGGGACTGAGGGAAGAGGTCATTAATCCAGTAAAATGTGGAACAAGGAAAGAATATATAGGTGATGGATATACATAAAAAAGAAGGGACCTCACAAAATTGTAAGGCAGAGCATACAGACTCTTAAATTTTATGTCCCATCACAGCTGCTGAATTTTTTACTTTGGAAAAGTCACTTAATCTTATCAAATTCAGGTATTTTTTAGTTAAAAATTATATTGATATGTTTAACAAAGGTTGGTACACCAAATCCCATTACAAACATCAAGTCATACAACCACATAACAGTATTCCATTTGCAAAAGCTTCCTTTGGAAACTCTATATGGCCCCTGTCAGTCACAAAAGAAAATCAAAAATCATGATAACCATGATCAGGAAAAAATTTAAGGACCTTGAAGGGGAAGGGAATGGAGAGGTGGGAGGGAATGGAGAAAGGTGAAGAATAAAAACTAGTCCTTAAAAAAGCTCTAAAAGAGCCAGTCAATAATATTATCACATTGATACAAATACAAAATTAAATTAAAAATATACTGATAAAGTAAACAACACTGCCAAGAACAAAGATGATTGTACCTCCTTCAGCCATCCAAGATGGCCAGCCTCTCTCACACTCACTCATTCTGTCTCTTTATCTAATCTTTCTTCTCTCTTTCCCTTACTTTATAAAACATGAAAGGTATTTTTGTGTTCTTAACTAGTGACCTTGATCAAATGAGTCCCCCAAAATTCCTTGAAGGAAGATCTAACCTTGGCTTCTCAGAATAGCAAACCAAATGATTGCTTTCTGCTTTTGGTCTGCTTGGCTTTGAAAGTTCTGGCAGCAGACATGCTCCTCTTGAGTGGCTTGAGATCTTTGGTCAATTTGATGCTGTTTTTTGACCACTAAGCTATAGAGACTGGAAATCTTTTCTTTGAGCTGGATTAATGCCACTCATCCTTGAAGGAGTCATCATCTTCAACTGTATTATCAGAGTACTTATTCATTTCTGATATCGCAGGTGAGTGGAAAACTTTCAGTTGACATTGACCTCTGGCCTCACTTCCAACTTTATTTTGACAGGGAACTTATTTTTACCTTCCTAAGATTGCTTTAGGGAAATTTTCAGGCCCTTGTTCAGGGCTTTGTTCTCTTTCTTGCCCAGTAGAGAGTCATGGGAAGATAAGTACCTGATGCTAACCCCATGACTTTCTGCTCCCCCCCCCCCCCAGAATTGTCTGAAAACTTGAAGGGTGCCTTCAGCTTGTCTCACTTTGTGAAGGACAGGGCCTTTTCCAGCTTAGATGCCAGATGCTCCTGGTCACTGATTACTTTCCTTTTCTTGATCTTTAGCTCACTTGAATAGCCCAATGAGCCACATGCTCATCCCAGTTCTGGCATCTCATCTTTCCTTTACCAATTTTACAATCTATATTGTCATCAGTCTCAGGTATTGTTTCTCTTGCATGTCCCTTCTCATAGTTTTCTGACAGCAGCAAAGACTGCTAACCTTTCTTTTGCAGTCATTCTTCCCTTTTTCCAGAGGAGGAGGAGAACAGAGCACTCAATCTATGCTTCCATTTGCAAGTCCTTCCAGGGCCTCTTTGCTCCAAGTTCCTATTTTCCTCTTCAAATTTTCCCTCAGAATCTCTGCACCTCTATAGTTTCATCATCTCCTGTTGCTGCTCTTTGTTTCATCACTGGATCTCAGTCAGCCTCATCCTAAGTCTAGTTATATTACATCTTCATTCTCAATGGCATGCTTGATGGAGTATATTGATTCATTCTTTTTCTGTATTTAGCTGTATGTCATATTAGAATTCAATTCCCAAGGCAGCTTGATGATCTTGAAAGGTTTCATGAATGGATTGCTCAACATCTCTATCTATATAAGGGTGTTGACAACTAGTAAGATCTCAAGGGTGGGTCATATAGGATAGTTCTCTAGATGTTCTGTTTCCTGTTTTCTATCTTTTAAGACACTGCTCCAAGGAGAGGATTTGGGATACCTCCAGATTCCTGAGGGCTTCTGCAGGGTTTCGCTTGAGGGAACTCTCTGTTGAACACCAATACATTGTACCATTCAGTCACTCATTGTGTGTGATATCCCAAGTTGGAAGATTCTTCTTCTGGGTACAGGGGGCTTACTTGCACTGGCCCAGCCTCTTTTGTGGTAAGCTGAAGAACTCTTTTCCCCTGGGACCAGACTCACTATACTGCTCTGTTTTTCATTTAACTCCTCTTTCATTTCTCCTCATTGGAGATGTTCCTCATCCTTATCTAGTAGGCCTTGGTAATCCCTGTGAATGGAACAAGTCTGTATATCAACACTTACCTCAAGCTGAGTCTCAGTTTCTCTTTCAGATGGGCAAGGCCCAATATGGTACTCTAGTGGGCCATCCTGAATCTCCCAAAGCTTTTACTCCTTTGGGTCTAATGATTCACCTGGCTGTGACAAATGACTACAATTGTCTGGGCTCTGGACCAGTTGTGCTTCTGGGGACAGGGGACTAGGTGGCTCAATTTTGGCTCATGGAGCTAGTTCTGACTCTTCCATTTCCTCCACCTCTGTTTTCAGCCTCTCCTCTAAGGGTTTTGCTTAGGACCTGGCCTAGAGATTGCTTTGGATAGGGGCAAATGAAGGGATTTATCCTAAAGGGAATATTCCATGTGTTCAGGTGTCCCAGCAGGTAATGACACTGGGGAGCCTATGCATTTGCATCAGGAGCTGCTGTGGGCTGGAGGACATTTACTATGAAATGTCTCCCAAAGGAAGTGGGAAGGGTCTGGAATGAATAATCTGGAGGAATCTCTGGAAACAAATCTTGAAGAGGGCTGGAAGCTTCAATCTCTAATTGCAAGTCTTTCTTCTCTGTGTGTTCTGGAGTTTCCTCTTGGGGGGTGGATGATAGAAGGGGTTGGAGGTGGGTAAGCAGAAAGAGGTCTGGAAGGGTGAGAACTAGGGGTGGCAGTGTTGGAAGAAGTTGTTGGCTTGCTTGTCTCCTTGAATCTCCCATGGTTTTGATCACTGACACAGGTAAGACAAGAGCAGATAAGAAAAGGGAGGGGGAAGCACTCACAACCTGGCTGTAAGAGTCAGAAGTGCTGGGTGAGAGGGGGCCGGGGTTTCTATTGGATAAATCCTAAACCAGAGGAGGGGAGTCTCTATTGACTACTCTCTGGGTTTCACCTGGAGACCTTCTCTTCCATATCCACTGACTGTTTGTTGGTCTATACCCTTGGGTTCTCCTCTGCAGATCAAGTTTCTGTGCTGCTTGCTGCTGCAATATGGACAATTCCTGGTGTTCTAGCAACTGTTGGTGACACAGCAGCTAGAGCTGATTAGAATGTTAGGGGGAGCTTCAGGTTGGGGGTACATCATGAGCCTTGAAGAGAAGCCCACTCCATCAGCTCAGCAAAAGGAGGTAAGTTTTCCCTACCAGCTGTCCATACTGAGGGTCCCTAGCAAACTAATAAACAGAGAAGAAATCAAACCCACACTTACCATGAGAGAAAGCTGAAGGCATGCCCTGGGGCAGGGAAGGGGGCCCTCAACTAAAAGAATGACTTACCAACCACATGGAAAGCTACAAATCTGGAGAAATCAGGGGTGTGCAGCAAGGTGAACCACTGGCTTAGGGCCTGGATGTTGCATGCTGCTTTATCCCCACTTGATGAAGTATATTGATTCATCCAGATGACCAAGTTCATCTTTCTCATCACCTCTGCCCTTTTGGTACCAACTAGGGAGTGGATATCCTGGGGCAAGAGGGCACATGAGAGATTGTCCAGACCCTCCTCCATTGGAGACTGTAGCACCTCTACTTTGCTTATCTCTTTTTCCTTAGTATTGGTGTCTTGGGCTTATGAAACAATCTGAATGGAACCCCTTATCTCATCACAGGCCTCAAGTTAAGGCATGAAGTTGGGGGCCTTTATTTTGTGTTTCCAACCCCACTCATTGTCTGGGGGAAAGATATTCAAACAGATAGGCTAAGGAGAAAATGTCACTTCAAAAGAAAAAGACAAAAGGGGGTCATTTTCCCTGGCTTAGCAGGGTGTGGAGAGGGGAAGGTAAGTGAAATGTTCAAGTAATAATGGCAGGGATCCCTTTTCATTCAGTCCAGGTGACTGTGAAACTGTCTCCCATTCTTATCATGCTGGGCATGATCCTCATTATAACTTTCCTGCTCTGTATCCAAAACCTTTAGCAGAGGATCTCCTCCATCACTGCAATTGTTCAGGGAGGATGTCCTCAGGGGCTTTTGAATTTGGACTCTCCACTTCCTAAACACCTGTGGCCAATGTGTTTGGCCCGGAAGAAGGAGATCCCTTTAGCCCCCTGCTCCAGCTAATTCAGTCTCTCCCCTTCAGGTTTAGCATCCTCAGCCAGGTCCAGGAGACTTTGATACCATGGCTCCTCCTCAGTCTTGCTGTCCCTCTTGTTGAAAGGTAGGGGAAGGTCTCTTCTACATGCCCATTCTTTGCTTCACTCCTTGTCAGTACCCTCAGGGGAGGTTTTGGAAATTGGAAAAACTCTTTGTCAGCAAACAGGAAGGCTGATATATGGCTAGTTGGTGTCCTGGACACAGGGTCCTGGGAGTACAAGGCCACCTGGACTGGTAAATAAAATCCATGTTTCAAAGAGTCAAAGAGGCCTAGCTGCCCCAGCTGCATCAGAAGGGGATTGTGGCTGGTGGGGTGCTGCAGTTGGCTCAGGGGAGGCCATTAGGTAAATGGGAGGAGCTTGGACAGGTGAGTGTCTTGGCCATCAGCACTTTAGCTGTTTCCATCTCCTCCATCCTTCAAGTCTTCCAAAGGTAAGTATTTCACACATATTTTAGGTATTATTATAAAGCCACCATCCACAAAAATTTCCTCAGTTTTTTTCCTTTAGTAAAATCATGGGACTGAATGGTATCATGTCTAAAGATGTTTAAGCTCTTTGATCTTTTGTCTGCCAGAGAAAACCAAAAAAAAAATCTCTTGCAACCTTGGTGTGAGAAGAAAATTAAAATGAGAAGGAATAGGACATCAAAGTGTACAGTGAGTCAGAGAAAGTTCAGCTGAGAAGGAGTGGGGGGGTGGGAAGTATTTGTATGTCAGAGAGATATGTCATTGAGTAGACTGGGCTTCCAGGAAGAGGTTGAAAGAATTATCCAGCTCATTCTGAACTGGTGGAGTGATAGTACATCTATATCTTCTGGAGTGTGCATATAGAAAAATTTTTATCTATATTAACAGCCTTCCATGGTGCTGAGTCATCTTCCTACTCTTTTTGAGATAAGAGTCATTTTATCGAAATTTCTTTGGTCCAAAGGAGATCAGGGTGAAACACTTGATAATGCTTCAGTTGCTGCTTATGGCTTTACAGGAAGGGCAGTTCTGTGCTAGGGAATTGTCTGAGTTATAATCATTTCCCAAAGCTAGGACTATCCATCTTGGTAGCCACATCTGCTTCTCAAGATTCTCTTAGAGAAGATAAAAAGCAAGATCTGAATGTGCGAGCCTCATGCCTCCAAAGGAGAATCACCTCATTTGTCTAGTCAGAAGGAGAGCTTGGATCAAGATTTCAAATGGAGCCTCCTGCTCTTTGACCTTTAAGAAAAATCATTCATTTCCCCCTGGAAATAAACAGAAGAAGAAGGAATTTGGTTGAACTGTTAGTATGTATGAATGTAGATGGCCAGTGATTGATTGAGTGAATGAAGAAGCCCAACATGAGACGTCAACCCTGTGAAGCCCTGAATGAGACCTGTGGATAGATCTCCTCCCAGGGATAGTCCCTGACAATCACTACTTCCTGACCTAGGGCAAAGATCATACATTATGTGTAGAATCCTACTGTTTGTAACGTCTCTAGTGGCACAGCCCCTGTGGAGTAGAGGGTCCATTCAACCTGTGGGGACATTGGACCAAATGAAAAACTGTCAAAGTCATCACAATGCTTGGTCATCTCTTGACTCAATATTGCCGTATCTTCCTTCATTCCTCCTATGCCCTTGGAAAGAGCTTTGAATGTTAGACAATGATCTTATGTCCTGAGACTTCAGGAGAGATTGAACACTGTTTTGATTGTGCTTCTGTGGAATATAGAGTATATGTTGATAATGTTGTCTGTTTTTTGCCCAGAATTATGGCTTCACAGGATGGACAGTTCTGTGCTAGGGAATTGTCTGAATTATAATCATTTCCCAAAGCCAGGACTATCCATCTTGGTAGCCACACCTGCGTCCCAAGATTTCTCTTAGAGAAGGTAGAAATCAAGATTTTGCTCAAATTAGGAATATTGAAGAAAGAAAGCTCAGATGTTTGTGTGTGTGTGTGTGTGTGTGTGTGTGTGTGTGAGAGAGAGAGAGAGAGAGAGAGAGAGAGTCAAAGAGAATTCTTTGTGTAAACCAGAGAACAAATTTATGATTGAAGTTTATTTAACTATTTAACATGTATTTCCAAATTGTGAGATGGCTGTAACATGAATATTTCATATATGCTGTAAAATTTTATTAGCTTTTGGGGGGTTCAGCTCTGTAGAAATGCCAAAATTGAGACTTGGTGGAATTTGCAGAAAGAATTTCACAGTAACCCCTATAGCATCATCCTCTTTCTTCCCTGGAGATTGAAGGATTTATTGTTTTAATGTAGGGAAGGTGATTACAGTGAGTGCAAGATTTTTTCAGCTCTTGATAGAATTGTAGATAGTGTAAAAATTTTGTCTTCAATGATTCCAAAATTAATAAAAAAAATGACAAAGGGAATAGAACTCCCTTTTGATTCTAAAGAGAGAAAATGGGCCACCGAGTAGAGGAGAGTCATATAGAGATAGGACAAATGAGGAGGGGGCCTGGTTTGGGGAGAGGGAGCTAATTGACCCAGAGAACAAGAGAGAAAGCAAGAGAGACACACAGAGAGAAACAAATTCTGCATTATTATTGGAAATTGGGGACTTTATTTAGATTGTCAAGGTCTCTGATTCTTCTGTTCATAATTAAATGCAATTGGGCTCAGTGACCCTTAACCTTTCTTCCAGCTACCAATATATAAACAAACTGCTTATAGAGAGAAAAAGAAAAATCAACTTAATATAGGATTCTAATGAGATCAAGGAAAGAAAAACTTTTGAGGAGGAAAAGCGTAAAAGACAGAACAAGAGAAACAAAAAGACAGAGGCAAAAAAAGAGCCAGAAACACTGTTAGGTTGAATAGGGTAGTGAGTGAAGAGATCATTGTGGAAGGTTTTGAATATAGGAGACCACAGATTGAAGAAGAACAGACAGTGATACAAAGGAAGAAGGCATACTTGGGTATAGTGGGAGAAGAAACTCAAGGGTTAAAATAGATGGAAAACTGCATTTTTTAAAAAACTTTTATTTATTTTGAGTTTTATAAATTTTCCCCTAAGCTTACTTCCCACCCCCCACCCCCACCCCCAACAGAAGGCAATTTGCCAATCTTTACATTATTGCCATGGTATACATTGATCCAAACTGAATGTGATTAGAGAGAAATCATATTTTTTTATGATCATCTTCTTTAAGGAAGAAACATAAAGTATAAGAGATAGCAAGATCAGACAATAAGATATCAGTTTTTTTCTAAATTAAAGTTAATAGTCCTTGGTCTTTGTTCAAACTACACAGTTCTTTCTCTGGATACAGATGGTATTCTCCACCACAGACAGTCCCAAATTGTCCCTGATTGTTGCACTGATGGAATGAACAAGTCCATCAAAGTTGATCATCACTCCCATGTTGCTGTTAGAATGTACAATGTTTTTTCTGGTTCTGCTCATGTTGCTCAGCATCAGTTTATGCAAATCCCTCCAGACTTCCCTGAATTTCCACCCTTCCTGGTTTCTAATAGAACAATAGTGTTCCATAACATAATATACCACAGTTTGTTAAGCCATTCCCCCAATTGAAGGACATTTACATGATTTTCAATTCTTTGCCACCACAAACAGGGCTGCTATGAATATTCTTGTACAAGTGATGTTACCCTTTTTTCATCATCCCTTCAGAGTATAGACTTAGTAGTGGTATTGCTGGGTCAAAGGGTATGCACATTTTTGTTGCCCTTTGGGCATAGTTCCTGACTGCTCTCCAGAAAGGTTGGATGAGTTTCCAGTTCCACCAACAATGTATTAGTGTCCCAAATTTCCCACAACCCTTCCAACAATGATCATTGTCCTTTCTGTTCATATTGACCAATCTGAGAGGTGTGAGATGGTACCTCAGAAATGTTTTAATTTGCATTTCTCTAATAAGTAATGATTTAGAGCAGTTTTTCATATGACTATGTATTGCTTTGATCTCATCTGTAAATTGTCTTTGCATATCCTTTGACCATTTGTCAATTGGGGAATTTTTTTTTTAAATTTGACTCATTTCTCTGTATATTATAGAAATGAGTCCTTTCTCAGAAATATTAGTTGTAAAGATTTTTTCCCAGTTTACTACATTTTTTTATCTTGATTACAGTGGTTTTGTCTGTGCAGAAACTTTTTAATTTAATGTAATCAAAATCATCTAGTTTGTTTTTAATGATGTTCTCCATTTCTTCCTTGGTGATAAACTGCTTCCCTTTCCATAGATCTGACAGGTAAACTACTCCTTGATCTTCTAGTTTGCTTATAATATTGTTTTTTATGTATAAATCTTGTATCCATTTTGATCATTTCTTGGTATAGGGTGTGACATGTTGGTCTAATCTAAGTTCTTTCATACTTCCAATTTTCCCAGCAGTTCTTATCTAAGAGAGAATTTTTTTTATACCAATAGCTGCAATCTTTGGGTTTATCAAACAGCAGATTATTATAATCATTTCCTCCTATTGCACCTAGTCTATTCCACTGGTCTATCACTTTATTTCTTAACCAATACCAGACAGTTTTGATGACCAATGCTTTATAATATAATTTTAGTTCTGGTAAGGCTAAGCCACCTTCTTTTGCACTTTTTTTTATTGAATCCCTGGAAATTCTTTACTTTTTGCTTCTCCATATGAATTTACTTACAACTTTTTCTAACTGATTAAAATATTTTTTTTGAATTTTAATTGGTAGGACACAAAAGAAGTAGTTTGGTTTTGGTAGAATTGTCATTTTTATTATATTAGCTCGACCTATCCATGACAACTTGATGTTTGTCCAGTTAATTTTTTTTTAGGTTTTTGCAAGGCAAATGGTGTTAAGTGACTTTTCCAAGGCCACCAGCTAGGTAACTTTTAAATATCTGAGGCCGGATTTGAACTCAGGTACTTCTGACTCTGGGGCTGGTGCTCTAACCGCTGTGCTACCCAGCCACCTCCCACTGAGCCACCTAGCCACCCCACATTGTACCACCTAGCTGCCCCCCACTATGCCACCTAGCCACCCTTTGCCCAGTTATTTAAATCTGATTTTATTTGTGTGAGAAGTGTGTTGTAATTGTTTTCAAAAAGTTTTTGAGACTGCCTTGGCAGGTAAACTCCCAGGTATTTTATATTGTCTGAGGTTACTTTGAATGGGATTTCTCTTTTTAGTTCTTCCTGCTGTATCTTGCTAGTCATATATAGAAAAGTTGAAGATTTATGAGGGTTTATTTTATAACCTGCAACTTTACTAAAGTTGTTAATTGTGAGAACTGCATTTTTAATGAAGGCTATTCAGATTTGAATTGTAAGTGGAGTTATTTCACATAATTTCTCTCAAAGTAAGTTTCCTTTTCTCTTAAATAATGGTGCTAAAATGCATAACCTCCAATGTTGTACCATCTCTATGATCCTATGGGTACCATTAAGAGAAAAGAAAACCCTTGTGGATTTGGGTTAGAAGAAGAGAAATAAGATTAGAAACAAGTTAGCAGTAAGAAGGGAGATACAAAGAAGTGGTCAACTCAATGGCAAATGCAAAGACTTTAGGTTTCATAGAGCCTTCATTCATACCACCTTTTAGTGAATTATTGCTGGAAGTCAGGAATAGCTGAGTTCAAACCCTGCCTCAGCCACATTCTTTCTATTTCTTTGATTCTGGGTAGGTCATTTAAACTCTCCAACCCTCCATTTCTTCTGCTCTACAATGCTGGGTTTGAAGTTCATAGCCCAAAAAGATTCTTTCCAGCTTTAATCTCTGATAATATGGGAAATAAAGAGTACCATGAAAGACCATTTATAATTCATTAAGGTTTAATAATAAGAAAGTAGGATTTTAGGGAGGCAGGGAGCCAGCAGGTTGGGATTTTTCTTACAGAAAAAAGTAAGAAGAAAATGAAGGAAGAATAGGACTATGGGACAGAAATGTAGGCTGAATAGTGACAAAAACAAAGAAAGATACGAAATAAGCAAGAAAGGAGCTCTTGGTAATATGCAAGGGAGTGTGGAAGAGGCTAGAGTATAGGGAGGTGAGAGAAAAGAGGGAGAGGCCCAAAGGTGAGGAAGAGAGTGCAAGGGACAACTTCAATACTAGGGCTTGGGAGAGAGGCAGCTAAGAGGCATAGTGTTTGGAGTTAGTCATTTGTTCAACAAGCATTTATTGATCTTGTTATATGTACCAGACAGCATGCTATGCCCTGGGAAGACACATAGAAGGAAATAAAAATAGAATCTTTGTCCTCAGGGAAGTCTATTCCAGGAGTATAAACCAGCACAGTAAAGGAAGCTGAAAAGTGAGTGTGACTTTGAGAGGAGGATGGCCAGGATGGATCCAAGATGAAGTGGTCCTGAGTGTATCCTAGTAGTAACAAAGTACTGGGTGGCATTGGTGCCCACCATAAAAGAAAGTGTCTGGGAAGAACCATCCATTCAAAGAGAGATGCCCAAGGGTCTTATGTTTCTTTCATGATGTGACTTCTAAGTCTAATGTCTATTCTGAGGAGTGAATTCTAGGTCTGTTGTTTCTTCTATTTGACCCAAATTTGTTTTTAAGATGTTATTTTCTTTAGTATATTTGGTATCTCCTTCACCAAGAGACTGATGCTATATTCATGATTTTCCACATCACTCTCATTTCTCTTTCCAATTTTTCCTCTATTTCCCTTACTTGATATTCAAAATCTTTTTTGAACTCTAATATAGCCTGAGACCAATTCATATTTTCTTGGAGGCTTTGAATGTAGAAGCTTTGACTTTATCTTATTCTGAATGTCTATTTTGATCCTCCATAGGTACAAAGTAATTGTCTATGGTTGAATGTTTTTTCTTCTATTTCCCAAGCTATGACTTGATTTGAACTCTTTGTTAAGGTGATGCTCTGTTTCCAGGATGGAGGATGCATTCCAAAACTTTTGAGGTTTTTACAGCCTTTTTCAGGGATATCCCCCAGAGACCTGTAAGTTCTCAAATCCACCAATGTCTTATTACAGCCTCTGATTGCTCTCTTGGCCTGTCCTCTGGTCTGTGATGACCTTTCTGTCCTGCAACTATGAAGAGGGCCCATGCTCCTCTGCAGGTAGTGAACTCTGTTAAGCTTCTGCTCCTTTTCCTGAGAATGAGGCCCCAGACTGGGACCTGGAACTGAGTATGGTTGAAGTAACAGAGTCCTTCCTTAGTAATAACAAAGAGACCTCTGCAATCTCCCCAATCCCATTACTTTCTGTCAGATGAGTGTTTTGGAAGCTGTTGTTGGATGGCTCTTTACTAGGTGGCCCCTTGGGGCTGGTCTGGGCTGAGGCAGGAGCTGAACAGGGCTGCCCTCTGACTCTTGTGTGGCAGAGTTTTCCTGCTGAGCTTCCCAACTGTCTTTGGAAATCCCTTGACTGAGAAGTATGGAAATCAGCACCACTTCCAGGGACCGAAGCACCCCCAGGGACCCAGTTGCACCATGGACTTTTCCTGGATGAATGGAGTTGGTTTGCTGAAGTGTGACCTGGGCCACACTGGGGACCTTTCTAACCCTGGTGTAACAGACCCTTCCCTCAGATCTTCCAAGTTGTCTGGGGGTGGAAAATTGCTTCACTAAATCTTTTTGTGGGTTCTGCCACAAATTTTATTAGAATAATTTTTTTAGTTTTTTGCAAGGCAAATCAGGTTACATGGCTTGCCCAAGGCCACACAGCTAGATAATTATTAAGTGTCTGAGACCGGATTTGAACCCAGGTACTCCTGACTCCAAAGCCAGTGCTTTATCCACTATGCCACCTAGCCGCCCCTAGAATCATTTCTTAAAGGGATTTGAAGTGATTTGGGGAGAGCTCTGCATTTACTCTACCAACTTGACTCCACTTGCCCTTCTGATGTTTTCTCTGAGGAGTGAATTCTGTGTCTGAAGGGATCTTCTAGGAAGAAGGGACTCCTGGGCCTGATGAAGAAGTCTAGAAATGAGCCTGATGAGAAATGAAGAGGCCTAGAATTTGGAGTCTTGTGTACTAGAGTTCAAATCTCACCTCAGGTAGATTACCTAGGGAAGGTATGTAATCCCTACTGGACAGAGGTTCCTTCTCTTAAGAATCATGCCTTTTAATTGGACTATCTCTAGTTTCCTTCCAACTCAATGTGATGTGAATGTGGAAAAAAAGAACTCCCTTATTATTCTGCAAAGAAAAGAGACAAGGACATACAAGGAATGTACCACAGAGAAAAGAAAAGTGAGGACAGGACCTGGTCTGGGGAGAGAAGGCTAATTGTCTCAAAGAAGCAGAGACAGCAAGAGAAAAATTGACAGAGAGAAACGTAGAAATAGAGAAAGAGAACTACTTTGTAATGCGCAAAAAATTCATAGAAGAGACTATTATGGAGCACAGTGAGCAATTGAGGAAGGAGACCACAGGTAAGGAAGGGACACATCTCAATTATAGAATGATCTAGCTAAGAATCATAGTGGAATAGAGCATTTTATTGACAGTTAATTTTTTTTTATTTTAAATCCCACATTGGCTGCTGACAGATTTGTTACATTGGAGAAGACACTTAGCCAATGTCAACCTCTGGTTTCTCTTCATTACATGTATTAGGTGGGATTTTATGGTGTCTAGTAACAAACCAGTTCTATGATCCTTGGGATTCCAGAGAGAGAAAGTGCTTGGAATGGACAGATATAAATTTAGAAGGAATCTGGAATTGAGCATGATAACAAGAAAGAAAGAGGCATCCACAGGAAATAGAAGTGTGTGCAATGGGGCAAAAATGCAGATCAAACCACCCAGATCTCCTCACCAACTCTTCTTGGAAGTGAGAATGCCCTGAATTTCAATCCTTCTTCACATTTTAATATATGCTTTACTTTGTTAAATTCAGTAAGAGTGTCTAACCCTCTGTACTCTGTTACAATATAATAGAATTGAATAAAATGGTCCTTTGGTTTCTTTCCACCTCTACATTTATGATCATATTGATTATAGACAGAAGAGCAAAGAACAAAAGCTTCTGAGTGATGTAAAAGATAATCATTTAGGAAAAGAGGCACCAGAGACAAGAGACCAAAGGAGAGAGAAAGATGTAATGGAAAGGAACAATATTGTTCATATGTTAGACAGGACAAACCAGATCATTTTTCTGATAGATAGAACACTCAATTTTGAATTAATTCCAAACTAATGATAACATTTTTACTGTGGAGAAGTCATTTAATAGCAGACAGCTTCAGTTTTCTATTTAGTAAAATGATGGGTCTGAACTTGATGGTGTCTAATGAAACTTCAGCAAAATCATCTTTTGGGGGCGAGAGAGCAAAACTCCCCTGTGGACTTGGGGAGAAGAACATTAGAGTTAGATGTAATAGGGTATTAGGGAGGGAGAGATATAGGGAAGAGAAACCTGGGAAGAGATGGGCCACAGTTACTTCCCTTAGTGGTCTGACCTTGGGCTCCTGAGTTTCAGTCCAATATTATATTTGTGCTAATATCTGAATCTCAGCAATTCACTTAGAGTGTTTGAATTTCTATTTCTTTTATTATAATTAAATGATCCCTAAATATGTAATCATAATGATAGTAAGGGAAAAGACCACTTATTTGGGGGTATGATTTACAATAAGATGAAAGAAATTCTGAGGAGGATATGGAAGGGGAAAGAGAGGGAGAGAGAGTGAAAGTGAGAGAGAAACAGAGGGAGACACAGACAAAAGGCAGAAAGATAAAAGGATAAGGGCAGTGAAAAACCCCAAAGACAAATACAGGAAGAGGAAAAGAGACATAGAGATGACAAGAAAGAGACAACCATCTGATAATTAGGAATGGAGTGAGGAGGAAAACCCCAACATTTAGGAAAATAAAATAAAGAATAAAGAGAGGAGACCACAGGTGTCATAGAGTAGCACAAGGAAGAGATATCTTGGCATCTGTTAAACAGGCCAGGTGGGTATACTCGTGGATATAGTGGGAAACTTGGAACTGGCTTCTTCAGTGTAAATCCTACCAGATCTGCTGACAAGCTCTGCTCTTCTGGAGAAGTCATTCAACCACTGTCTGCCTCAGTCATATCCTCATTACAGTTATGGGACTGGATTTGTTGGTGTTTAATGACCCTTCATTTCTTTGATCCTCTAGATTCCCCAGAAAGAAAGGGATGTACACTTGAGATTAAACTTGAATGAGAGTTAGAAGGAATCAGGGCTGGAGGATGAGATGGAGTCAAAGAGAAGCATCCATAGGAAATAGAAGTGTGTGTAGTAGGATGAATATGAATACTTGGAAATCAGAATGATCTGAATTCAAATTCTAATTAAGTGTCTGAATATTTGACACTGGACAGTTTAGAGTGTCTTAGTTTCTCTTCTGTTAAAATTATAATAGAATTCAATGGATCCTAGTTCTAATTCTAGTTCTAAAATTATGATCATAATCAAGACAAGGAATAAAGAAAAGACAATTTAATTATGGAAGGAATTTAGAATAAGGAAAAAAGTTTTTGAAAAATAGAAAATGAGAAGGGGGAAGAGAGGGAGAGAGAGAGAGAGAGAGAGAGAGAGAGAGAGAGAGAGAGAGAGATAGAGACAGAGAGAGAGAGAGACAGATAGAGAGACAGAGACAGACAGAGAGAGAAAGAGAGAAAGACAGAGAAAGAGGAACATTACCTGATAATGATGAGAGGAGTAATAGAATAATCTATTATGGAGAAAAATGAGGATGAAATAAGAACCATAGGTGAAGGGAGAGAAATGTAAATTAAAGGGACACTTGGTCATTATAGGGCAAACCCGTTAGGTGTCTGGGTGGACACAGCACACACATTTGATGTTCAATCGCACAATGACTGCTGACAGTTATTCCGGAGAAGCATTTAACCATTGTCAGACTTAATTTTTCATTTAGTAAGTCATGATGCCAGACTTGATGTTGCCTAAAAATACTGAAGTGCAGTATTCTCATTTGTATCAGAGAGAACAAAGAAAGTGTTTGTGGTCTGTGGGGCCTTAAAGTTGGAGGAAATAGGGCATAAAAGAAGGGCAGATACAGAGAAGGGGCTCTGGGGAAGTCAGGGTGCAATAGCATATATATATATATATATATATATATATATATATATATATATACATATATATATATATATATATACATATATATCACAGAACTATGTTCCTTAGAATTCTGATCTTTGAAATCTTGGGGACCCAAGTTGAAATCTTATTTACCATTCTTTATAATTTTTTGAAACTAGACAGTTCATTTAGTGTGCTTGAGCCTCTATTTCCTTTGTAATAATTGAATCAATTTGGCCTTGGCCTGTAATATTTCTTCCAATTCTGAATCTATGATAATTCTGTAATAGAAATTTTTAAAAGTCACTTATTTTGGGGTGGAAATGAGAGCAAGGGGGGAAAGCTTTTAAGGAAGAAGGGGAGTGAGTGAAAGTAAAAATGAAAGGGGGCTAGATAAAGAGAGAAAGAGAAATATAGTAATAAAATCAGAGACAGAAATAGAGAAATAGAACTAGAGACAAACTAGAGACATGGCAAAATATTGAAAAAGAAAAAGAAAATGGCTTTGTAAATAAACAAAGTAATGAGGGAAGAGATATTTTGCATGGCAGTGAGCATTAGAGGAAGGAGACCACAGAAGATGGAGTGATATAAATGAAAAAGGACCCTATGCAAATGTAAGACAAGCCATATATGTGTCATTCTATGGGATTTGGAATTGACTTTGTGTCCCACCATAGCCACTGATGTGCTTGAGTTCTCTGGAAAAGTCACTTGACTATTGGCAATCTCATTTTTCTCTTCAGTGAATTTATTAGGCTAGTTTTGATGATGTCTAAAGATGCTCCAGCTCCATCATCCTCTACATTCCAGAGAGATAAAATAATGTCTACCTGAAATTAAATTTGCAATAGAGAGATAGAATTAGAGAGGATCAGGCATTGAAGAAGAGAAAAAGGCAGAAAGAACTGAGCACAAAAATGTAATTTAGTAGGTTGAAGGAAATGTATATAACATAAGAGTGAGGTTACCTAATATACCCTTCTGATTAGTCCAGATCCCCTGAGTTTAAATTCTGATTCACATTTTTAATAATTTTTGACCATTCAAAATTCAGATAGAGTGTCTAAACTTCTGTTATTATAGTATAATTGAGTAGAACTGCTTCCTTTGAGCTCTAAGTATTTGTTCATATTGGCCATAGGAAGCAAAAAGTTGAACTTTTATTACTGAGGGCATATTAGGAGAAGAAAAAAAAACTTTTGAGGAGGAGCTCAAGAAGAGAGAAAAGAAAAAACTAAAAGAGGAATACAGACAGAGAGATAAAATGATAGAACTAGATAGTTACAGAGAGTCAGAGAGATATATGGAGATTAAATTGGATACTGGAAAATGATATAGAGAAAGAAAACCAGAGACAGATGCAGCAAGAAAGATGGAGACAATGATATACACACAGACACAGACACAGACACACACAGACACACAGACACACATAAACACACACACACACACACACACACACACACACACACACACACACAACCAGAAGATAATGAGCAAGAAAGTGAGAAAAGAAAACATGGAGGAAAGTGAAGAATAGAGATAAGAAATCAAGATGAGGGATAGATGAAAAAGGAAGAGACACCTGACAAGTGCACAAGATGCCAGATAGTTATCATAGTGGTTAGAACACTCTCTGTGGAATTCACTCATTGACTTTAAAATCTGCCAGCCAGCTTCAATTTTCTTCTCATTAAATTTATTGGACTGAATTTGATGTTGTCTAATGATAATCAAACTTTCTGATTCTCTGATTGCCAGAGAGAGAAAAAAAATGGCCACTTGGAATTAAGCTTGCAATAGACAGATGTAGAGTTATGGAGAATCAGACATTGAGTTTGCGAAGGAATCACCCACAGGAATTAAAAGTTTCCTGCAATGTGGGTATGTATAGAGTAAAAGAGCCAGGTTATCCTGGTGAATTCTTCTTTAAAGTCAAAATGAGTTTAGTCAGACCATTTAAGCCTCTAGTATTTTACTACAAAGAGCTGATCCCAATGCCTCTGAAGGATTTTTTTTAAATCTAAAAGTATAATCTTAGTCACAATAGAGGAAAGTTAAAGATCACTAATTTTTTTAGTGCCAATTAAAGGAGAAAAGGTGTTTTGAGGATCAGATAGAGATAAGGAGAAGGAAAACAGGGAGAGAGAGAAAAAGATGGAGAAAGGAGCCAGAGATATATAGAGAAAGAGAGGGAGCATTGTGAAGAGGATGAACAGTAGAGGCAGAAGAGTACAGGTGAGGGGGAGATTCAAGGATAAAGGATTCCCAAGGACGTTGGATTCATGATGGAAGAAAACTGAAATTGGAGGAAAAACATTTGAGTTAGAAAACTGATGTTTAATAACTGTTATCCTGGCAACTCATGTAGCCTCTCTCAGCCTCAATTCACTCTCCTGTAAAATGATAGCACTGACCATGATGGCCTCTAGGTCCCTCCAATTTTATGGAGCAAACAGAGAAAGAAAAACCCACTTGAGATTAGAGTCTGAAGAAAAAGGAAGATTTAGAAAGAATTGTTCACTGATGAGGAGACAGGTATAAATGGAATGGACACTGGGAATGGCATTTGAGGGCCATTTATATGACTGATGCAATGAAGTCCCCAAATTTGTATGCTTGGAAGTCAATACGGCCTGAGTTCAAATCCTTTCTCACTTATGTTCTTACTAGATGTGTGGCTCTGGGGAAATACACTTAAAGTGACTGAGCTTCTTGTGCTTCTGCTCTAAAATGATATGCTTGGAATCAATGATCCCTGCCATTCCTAACCTCTCTGAGTATAAATTTGGGCAGTGGAGTGATTGTAGAGGGTGGGCAGTGGAGGAGGCATGTATGAGAATAGATCATTTTGAAGTGATAAACTCTGCAGGGAGCTGAAAAGTTGTAAATTGATAGATCTCCTGGGTAATGTAGGACAAAGCCTATCCATGAGCAGTTGACATTTGTCCAGTTTTTAAAATCGGATTTTATTTGTGAGAGAAGTCTTTTGTAGTTTTCATAGAGGTTCTCAGTCTGCTTTGGCAGGTAGACTCCCAAGTATTTTATATTGTCTGAAGTTATTTTGAATGGGATTTTTCTTTCTAGCTCTTGCTGCTGTATCTTGCTATATTCATTAGGGAGATAGGTCTATAATTTTCTTTCTCTATTTTGACTCATCCTGGTTTAGGTATCAGCAACATATTGATGTCATAGAAAGAGCTAGGCAGAGTCCCATCTTCACCTATTTTGCCCAAGAGTTTATATAAAATTGGAACCAATTGTTCCTTGAATGTTTGCTAGAATTCACTTGTGAATCCATCAGGCCCTGGAGAATTTTTCTTAATAATAGCTTGTTGAATTTCTTTTTTCCGAGATAGGGTTATTTAAGTATTTAATTTCCTCTTTATTTAACCTGGGCAACTTATATTTTTGTAAATATTTTGTAAATATTCCTCCATTTCACTTAGATTATAAAATTTATTAGCATACAGTTGGACCAAATAATTCCGCAGTGTTATTTTAATTTCTTTCTCATGGTGGTGAGTTCCCTTTTTCATTTATGATACTGGTAATTTGGTTTTCTATTTTCTTTTTTTTAAATCAAATTAACCAGAGGTTTATCAATATTATTGTTTTTTCCCTAAAACCAACTCTTCATTTTATTTGTTAATTCAATAGTTTTCTTGCTTTGGATTTTATTAATTTCTCCTTTAATTTTTAGAATTTCTAATTTGGCATTTAATTGGGGGTTTTAACTTGTTTTTTCTTAAATTTATTTAGTGGCATGTTTAGTTCATTGATTTCCTCTTGATCCAATTTATTCATGTAAGCATTTAAAGGTATAATATATCCCCTGACAGCCTTGGCTGTTTCCCTTATGTTTTGGTATGTTGTCTCATAATTGTCTTTTCCAAGGTTAAAATCATTAATTCTTTCTATAATTTGTTGTTTGATCCACTCATTCTTTTTTTTTAAGTTGTTTTTTTTGCAAGGCAAATGGGGTTAAGTGGCATACCCAAGGTCACAAAGCTAGGTAATTATTAAGTGTCTGAGACCGGATTTATACCCAGGTACTCCTGACTCCAGGGCCAGTGCTCTATCCACTGAGCCATCTAGCTGCCCCAACTCATTCTTTGAAATGAAGTTATTTAATTTCCAATTAGTTTTAGGTCTATCTCTTCCTAACTCATAATTGAATGTGATTTTTATTGCATTATGATCTGAGAAGTATGTATTCACTATTTCTGCATTTCTCCATTTAACTATTAGGTTTTTATGCCCTAGTACATGGTCAATTTTTGTGGAAGTATCATGTACAGTGGGAAAAAAAAGTATATTCCTCTTAATCCCCACTCAGCTTTCTCCAAATGTCTATCATGTTTAGGTTTTCCAACAATCTATCTCCTTAACTTGCTTTTTGTTTTTTTTGTGGTTAGATTTATCTAAATCTGAGAGTGGGAAGTTGAGGTCTCCCATTAGTAGAGTTTTCCTGTGTATGTCTTCCCATAATTCATTCCAATTCTCCTCTAAAAAACTGTATTCAATACCATTTGGTGCATATATATTTAGTATTGAAATTTCCTCATTGTCTTTGGCTTTGGTGCCTTTTAGGAGAATATAGTTTCCTCTTTATCTCTTTTAATAAGATCTAATTTTGCAGCTGCTTTGTCTGAGATAAAGATTGATACCCCTGCTTTTTTCATTTCAGCTGAAGCAAAATATATTTTACTCCAAACTCTTACCTTTACTCTGTATGTATCCTCTGCTTCAAATGAATTTCTTGTAAGCATCATATTGTAGGATTCTGGGTTTTAATCCAGTCTTCTCTTTGCTTACATTTTATGGGAGAGTTCATCCCATTCACATTCAAAATTATAATTACTAACTCTTTATTGCTCTCCATGCCATCTTCCCTCTGTTTATATTTTCCCCCTTTTGTCACTTTATCCATATTCCTCAGTATTTTGTTTCTGCATAACACCACCTTCAGTGTGTTTCCCCCTAATATCCAACATCTCCTACCCTTTCTTTTCTGTTTCCCTTAACCCCTTCTTTCTTCTGTTAATTGCACTTTTCCTCCCCCTTCTCCTTTCCACCTTTAATACATGAAAGGTAAAGTAAGTTTCTCAACTTAATTGATTGTGTACCTGCTAACTTTAGGCCTAATATGATAAGAGTAAGATTCAGGTGGTTCTCACCTCCTCCCTTCTTCCCTGGTATTACAATAGGTCATTTGTACCTCTTTATGTCATGTAATTCACCCCATGTAATCTCCTCCATCCTCCCATTTCTTTACTCTCCCCGCCTTTTAAGGACATATATTTAAATCATTCTATTAGAGTTACAGATATGTCATGAGTGTCCACCACTTATGGCTAAGATTATTCTCTATAATAGAGTTATAATTCCTGAGAGTTATGAGAATCTTTCTCCGAGGTGGGGATATAGCCAGTTTAATCTTATTGGAAGCAGTTTTTTTTCTTTTTCTTTACCCTTTTTTTAGCCTTTTCATGTGTCTCTGGGTCTCCTGTTTGATATCCAAATTTTCTATTTAACTTTGATCTTTTTATCAGAAAGAGTTGGAAGTCTCCTATTTCTTTAAATGTCCATTTTTCCCCATGGAGAGAAGGCTTAGTTTTGCCTGATAGTGGAGTCTTGACTGCATTTCAAGCTCCTTTGCTCTTCAGAATATCTTATTCCAGGCCCTTAAATTCTTTAATGTTGATGTAGCCAGGTCTTGTGTAATCCTTACTGTGGCTCCTTGGTATTTAAATTGTTTCTTTCTGGCTGCTGGCAAGCAGCCAGATTTTCTCTTTTATTTGATAGTTATGGAATTTGGACACAATATTCCTTGCTGTTTTCATTTTGGGATCCCTTGCTGCAGGGGATCAATGTACTCTTTCAATATGTATTTTGTCCTCTGTTTCCATGATATCAGTACAGTTTTCCATCACTAAATCCTATACTATTAAGTCCAGGCTTTTTTTTTATTTATTCAATAATTTCAGGAAGCCAATGCTTCTTAGATTGTCTCACCTGATTCTGTTCTTGAGGTCAGTGGTTTTGCTGATGAAGTGCTATCCATTTTCTTTTATTTTTTGATATTTTTGGTATTATTTAACAAATTCTTGTTGTGTCATGAAGTGCTTAGTTTCCACAGATTCCATTCATTTTTTAGAGAAAAATTTTCTTCATTTACCTGTTGCAATTCCTTTTCCAATTGGTCAATTGTATTTTTCAAAGAGTTTTTCCATTTGGCCAATTGAAGCTTTGAGAGAATTATTTTCTTTTTGTATTTTCCAAGGATTTGTTTTCTTGTTGCGAGATGTTTATTTTCTTTTGAAAGGTGTTTATTTTCTCTTGAGTTTCTTTTTCCAATTTTTCCACTTGATTTTTAAAGTCCTTCTTGATTTCTTCTAGGAAAGTTTTCTCGACTGGAGAACAATTCATATTATCCTCAGAAGTTCTGGATCTCTCTGGGTTAGAACCTGTGCTTTCACTGTAGTTTTTGATGGGTCCCCCTTTCCGCTGTCCTTTCTCCATTTTCCTAGGATCTTGTGTTAGGAGAGGGGTTGGTTCACAGAGGTTTGGTTTTGAAAACCCAAGAGGTTTTGCTCACTGGGCTTAGTAACTCCAAGTGGGCCAGTCAGTAGGGGGTGCTGGTTACTTTCCCTGCAGAGTCTGTGGCCTTGATTTGAGGCACTTTCCCTGGGCCTGGAGGGGGTGGGGGAACAGCAGGGTCTGAATTATCCTTGAACAATGTGGGCTGTGTTCTGGGGCAAGAATGTCAATCTCCCTATTCAGCTAAGGGAGCTCTGCTGCCCACACCTGAGCCTGGGATGGAGGTAGAAGGTCGGAGGGAGGGGTGCTTGTTATTGTGTTTGTTCTGAGAAGAGGGTCCTGCTGAATATATAGAGTTCATGGCCTTGAGTGGAGTGTATCATTGTCCAGCCACACTCTGCAACACTTTGTGCTTGAACTCGTCCTCCAGACTTTTGCTCCCACAGCCAAAGCTTCCCTGGTCTTGGACCCCCACTGGCTCTCTGCTCTCTGCTCCGAGTTCACCCCTGCTCCCCTGAGACAGACCTTGTTGGTAGATGTTCTTCTCCTAATTTCTCTTTCTGACTTTTGTCAATTGAATTTCCTTTATGAGCTTTCTTTCATATTATTTTTGAGGGGAAACCAGGAGACCTTAGCACAGTGCCTGGCTTCTCTCTGCCATCTTGGCGAGAAGTCCTAATTAACATTCTAAAGAAGTTTTAGCTCTGATTAATTCAGTTAATGTGTCTCAGTCACTGCCTCCTGTTTCACTATTATGGAGTTAGATCTTTGGTTCCAAGGGGTCCTTTCTTCTCTAAATCAATGATTATAGTTAAGATATAGTAAACAAAAAAGAATCGTTAGTATTGGATGAGATTAAAATTATAAGAAAAGAGTTTGAAAAGGAGAGAGAAAAGGAAGAAAAGAGAGATACTGCAAGAAAGAAAGAGAGAGAAACAGAGGAAAAAGAGACCTACATGGCAAGGAACTTTGTGCAGATAACTGACCATTATGGAGGAAAATGAGGAAGACATGAGATCACAGGTGAGAAAGAAATGCAGAGGGAAGAAGCTCCTGGCTAGCCTAGAAGTCATCTAAGTTCCATAGTGAATAGAGTACTATACTTGGATTTGACTAACTGAGTTTAAATCCCACATCAGCTGCTTAGAAAACTTTATAATTTTGAAGAATTCAATAAACTGTTTCTAGACTCATTTTTTTTTGGTTAATGAAATAATATGGCTGGCTTTCATGGTCTCTCATGATTCTGAATCTGAAGGTTTGATGGATAGAGCAAAGAAAACCCTTTTGGCCTTGACATAGGAGAAGAAAGTTAGAGTTAGAGTGAAGAGGGCATCAAAGAATGGAGAAATGAAAAGAATGAACACCTGGGAAAGTTGGGTCTGATAGTATATGTATGTCACAGGATATATCACTGAGTGCTCTGGTCTTCAAGTCTTCGGCGCTTCAGTTTAAAAATCTACTTCACATTCTTTATAATAATTTGAAAAGCAGTAATTCAATTGAATGTTTAAACATCTATTCTTTTTCTGTTTCTAATTAAATTAAGTTTAACTAAATGGTTCCAGCTCTAAATCTGATGGTTATATAGAGAATAGGAAAAGGTCCATTTTTAGTGGATAGGAATGAGAGCAAGGAAAAAAAAAAATTAGAAGGAAGGAGAAAGGGTGAGACATAGAGACAGAGAATGATGAATATAGAAAAAAATCAGAGAGAGATCAAGAAACAGAAACAGATAATTTAATACAGAGACTGAGATGAAAATAGGAACAGAGCGAAGCAGCAGAAAAGAAAAAGACAATCTGGGCTAAGCAATGAGGGAAGATACCATTTTGGAGGACAGTGATCAAATGGGCAAGGAATTGAAAATATGTAAAGGAAAAGAACCTGGGAAATGTGGTTCAAGCCAACGAGGTGTCCTTGTGGTTAGAGCATTAAACTTGGAATTGACTGAATTTTAATTCTAAAAGAGGTATTAACAAGCTGTCTTACTCAAAAGAATTCTCTTAATCACTGTCAGACTTCATTATTCTCTAAGTCAATATACAGGGCTGGACTTGATTGTATCTAATGACTCTCAAGCTCTATGATCCTCTTGTTGACAAAGAAAAAAAATTCATTTGAGATTAATCATGGAATAGAGAGACAGTGAGAATTAGGTACAGAAGATGTGAGGAAGACAATGGCAAGTGTTCACAAAAAATAAAACTTGGATATTTAGAAGAATTTGTAAACAATTAGTTATCTTAGTGGATTCATTTTGGAAATCTTATTGAGTGATCAGAGTTCTAACTCTAGTTAGTATTTTTTTTAGGTTTTTTGTAAGGTAAATGGGGTTAAGTGGCTTGCCCAAGGCCACACAGCTAGGTTCTAGTTAGTATTTTTACTAAAAGTGTTTGATCCTAGGGTAATTCAACTGAATGTCATCCTCTATCCTCTGTCCTATTATAATAGAGGAGGACTCCATGGCCCTTAGGTTTCCTTCTAGCACTAAATCTATGATTCTTTTGATGATAGGGATCAAGGAAAAAGATAAGTTTTCATTGAGTGGGGACTAGAAGAATGAAAAAAAATTTTTAGGAGATAGAATGAGACTTAAAGCAGGAGTTGAGAGTTAATGTGAGAAAGGCACACAGAAACAAACAGAGAAATTGAATAATGAGATAATTTAAAAGAAATATATATATATATATATATGTATGTGTGTGTGTGTGTGTGTATGTATGTACATACACATTTATGTATATATTAATATACATGCACATAGAGAGAAACAGAGGCAAATATAGAACCATATGATAGTGAGCAATGGAGTGAGTGAAGATACCATGATTGGGTAGAAATGAAGTAGAGAGTAAAGATGAATGTGAGGGAGAGATGTCAACAGAAGATATACCTGGTAAATGTAGAACCAACCAGGTAGGTGTCTTAATTGTTAGAACACTCTGCTGGGAGTTGTGCATTTGCTTTTATTTTTTAAATTTTATTTATTTATTTACACATTACTACAATAGTCTTGCTGCAAAAGTAAACATTGTCCCCCCTCCCCCAACAAAGACAGGGAAACCCCACCAAAATTAAGATGAGAGAAAATCAAAAAACAATTTCACTTCAGTCTGTTCAGATAACATCAGTTCTGTATGGGATGGATTGCATTTTTTATCATATGTCTGTCAGAGACATTGCTTCAATATGTTTTTCCACAGTTGCTATTGCTATTTTATTCTCTCTCATCTTTCACTATGTCCCTCCTCAAAAGTGTGTAGTGCAGATATGTGACACATGGGACAGAGTGCTGGCCCTGGAGCCAGGAGGACTTGAGTCCAAATCTAACCTTAAACACCCAACAATCATCCATTCCTGTGACCCCAGACAAGTCACCCAATCCCACTCTCCTGAAAAAAAGGAAAGTTTGTTGTATCTGACTACCCTCTCCCATTCTCATACATATGATATATTTAAAATCCCAATGCACTTACAACTAAACTTCCCAACAGTTTAGTTTGATAAAAGTTTCACAGTACCTTATACAGGGAATACAACATTCACATTCCAAAAATTCCATCCAAATTGACTACCCTCTCCCAAGATCTTCCCTGATCTCTATCACTTTACCCCATATTCCCTCTCCCTGTCCCCTTACTCTCATCCCCATACTCTCCTTTTTCTTCTAGGCTAAGATAGCACCATGGTGCTGGGTGGCTCATAGGCCTGCTTCCATTTTCCAGGACAGGTCTGTGCTGAGGCTTGAGCTGAACTGGACACTGCACTCACTGTGGCACAGTATTCCCACTTACCTTCCTAGTTGTCTTTGGTGATCTCTGGGTTGGGAGGTCTGGAAACTGTTCTAATGCCACAGCTGCAGGTGCCCCTAGGGACCCAGGCACCACCCAGGATGTACCTAGAAGACTGGAACTGGTTTGCTCCTGTTCTGCACAGCTGTGGCCAGGCAGTGCTGTGACTTTTTCCAACCCCTGATTCCTATGGAACAGACCATTTCCTCATATCTAGCAAGTTGTTATAGACTGGAGAATTGTTTCACTCAGGCTTTTTGTGGATTCGTCCCCTCTTGAATCTGATTCATGTCATAATATTATCCCATTGTGAGTTTTAAAGAGCTTCTGTAAACGCATGCCTTCATACTACCATCCTTGATCCTCCCCTCACATATTTACTTTTAAATCACACACAGTTAGTGAAAAGCAATGGTGCTTTGGAAAAATCATTTGACCACTGTCAGCCTCAGTTTGTCCATCTTATATATTTATTCGGATTGATTTGATGATAACAGAAGACACTTTAGCTTTCTGAACTTCTGGGTGTCAGAAAGAGACAAAGTTGTCCATTTGTTATTGTTTGGAGTAGAGTTAGATATAATTCTGGGGAATCTAGAATGAGATTGAGAGGGAGGCAGAAGGTAGCATCTAAAGGAAGTAGATGTGGCTGCAGTGGAGGAAAATATGTAGACCAAAATAGCTAGTTTTCCCAGAACATTGTTCTTAGAAGTTAGAATGACTTTAAGTTAAATCCTAGTTAACATTCAGAATAAATATTTGAAATTGGGAAAGTCAATTAGAGTGAGTAAAGTTCCCTCTTCTGTGCTACTACATTAAAATTAGACTTGATGGTCCCTAGGTTTAATTTCAGATCCACGTATATTGTAGAGTCCCTTTCCTGAACTCTTAGGTTGAGTCCCACTTCTGGATTCTCTCAATCTCCCCAGGCAAGCGTTGGAGGTGTGGGAGACAAAGATTACAAAGGAGACAAGTACTCTATCGAGATTTCCAAGTGCTTTAAGTGCTCCATTTATTCACCAAAACAGCAGTGCCTAAATAACTTTCCACTCTCTAATCCACTCCCACTCCAATGGCACTTAGTAGAACAAGGCTCTGATTGTTCAAAGACACCAGGTGAAGATAATTTACAATGTTCCCATACACAATGGTTCCCAACAGCATATTATGATTATAGATGTGAAAGGATAAGAAGAAATGATCAGTTATTAATTTGGTGGAAATTAGAATGCGAAAAAGCTCCTGAGGAAATAGATACAGAGAGAGACAAAGACAGTATGGTACATATAGACACACATAGAGATAAACAGAGAGTAAATGGACCACAGGGAATGGCCTTTGCAGACCAATTGTGGACTGATGCAATGAAATATCCATATTTATTTTAATGCGAGTCAATATAGCCTGAGTTCCAATTTTTTCTCACATATGAGTGACTCTGGGCAAATAATGTCTTTTTTTTTCTTTTGCTCTAAAAGGATAGCCTTGGACTTAATGATCCCTGAGTTTACTGCCAGCTCTGAATCTAAGTTTAGGCAGCAGAGTGATTGTAGAGGGTCAGGGAAGAATGGGTATGTTCCCACAAAGGAGAAAGGGTTGTAAAGGTAAATTAGAACTTTAAACCTGGAAGGTGTCTGGGAGGCAGCTCAGGGTCATTTGCCAGAGTCATCTGGTTGGAGTGAGAGTTACATGAGTTTGCATTTGAATTCAGTCGGTGCAATTTTTTTTAAATTAAAATAGTTTTTATTAAGATATCAAGAAAATGGCACACTTCTCTCAGGGTGGAAGAGAGGGGTGGGTAAATCCCAAAATACAAGCTTTTTTTATGCACTTTGAAAGGTTTTGTTCCTGCTCCCCATGCCACTCATAGGCTGGGGTTACAAATCTAATTGATACAATAGTTCCTATACATTTGCCCCACCCTTCTTATTATACTAATGAACAGGATCAGCTAGATCTCCTTGAGCAGGCACAAAGGAGAAGGTCAAGACTCTAGGTCAAGTTAAAAGCCCAGGTGGGTCAATCTCATCTGTTTTGGATCAGATTGAGGTCACTTGCCCATAAGGCAACAATATAGGCAGACCTTAGTCTTTGTAATATAAACTTACAATCCTCCTTTCACCTTTTTCTGGAACCCAAACACCCACATTTTCCTCACAATTTCCCCCCTTTCCTTTTATAATAAAAATTTGGGGTTCCATTCCTTATCAGTGATTTCTTGCTTGAATCACAATCCTTGTTATTTACATAATTACTGGCTTTTTCTTCTATCAAGATTTTTACTTCCTCATTATCAGAGACATGTACCCATCCTTTTCCAGGTTTGTGCGGAGAACACATGTCAACTTTCTGATGTCGTTTACTACTTGCCTATTGACATCTATCTTGATAGATTCAATTTACCACAAACTCCTCTTTTTCCAATCAACAGATTTGTTTGCATGGCTTAGCTAGCCAGCAAGTTGAGGCCCTAGCTATCTTATTGGTAATTTTTCCATTACAGCTTAGAATCAAATCAGGATATAAATTGAGGTTCCATAGTCCCAACTCCCATCCTTTGCCCAGGTAGTAAGCCCTTAAGTCTAGATAACAATTCCCTGACCAACCCTTTGGACAAATGGATGTAGGCAGTAGAAGCACAAATCCAATGATGTCCCTTTAGTGCTGTTTGGTCTTCCAGGAATAGTTTCCCAGTTTCCAACAAACATATAATACTGTTCATCCTTATTTCCAAGGGGCCCTAAAAATAAGCCATATAATGATCATAATAGGTACATTTCCAAAGTTAACTATAGTTAGAGTGGTTCCCCAAATTCCAGTTCAGAAACCTTAAAAACAGTGAGAGTCATAACTCTTAGGCCACGTGGCCAGAGTAGGGAAATTCATTAAACATGGTTACCTTTCAATAGATGTCAGCAATCCCTGATTTTTACATTTGCTTCCTTTGTCCCAATCACATATCACATATCTCTTTCCTTTAAGGCCTAATCACTTTTAAATCTCCTGTTCCACCTCCCTCCAGATGGCTGATGGGATCAAGACTACTAAGTGTCCAAGCCACCACCCCCTTCTGCCAACCCAGGGAGAAAGCATGGGATCTTTCCCAGATACTCATGAAGATTAACTATAACTATAACTATAACTATATAACTATATATAATACATAAATAATATATAACTATATATAGCTATAATTTCTCACTCTTTCCCTTAAAAAGTTCTTTATCTCTTCTAAGTTCTCCACCGACCACAGCTTTTACCTCTTTAATAATCCCCCCCCTTTTCTCTTTAACTCTACACACCAGCACAGATACCACTGGCTCAATGATGGAGGGGCTGATCTACATGTGGGGGCTGCTGTACACCTACTTCCTTGTCCCCCTCCTTCTGAAACTCCTCAGCCCAACTTCCAGCTCCCCCACAGTTTAAAATTTAAGCTGAGTCACCAGACCCAGAAATGCCTAACACAGACACTTAACCAACACAGAACACAGAACAAACACACAAACCCCAGCTCAGGAACATTGGAAATTACTCACACAGCACTGGATCCAATAGACTTCCTTCCAGCTTCCTTGGCTTTCAGCTACCAGCCACATGGAAATTCCTGGAGAGGGAACCCAAATCCCCTTCTTTAAGGGCACACTATTATCCTCTGGCCTCACCTTCTGAACAAGTCTCCCACCTGGAAGACTTCTCAGCCTGTTCAGGGTGGTTCTGGCCATCAATGCCATCCTGAACATCACTCCTTTACATCAGTTCTACCCCCAGATATTTTAATCACTCTTAGCTCCAAACCCAGGCCAATCTTCCCAGGAATATCTGAGATATTTCTCCAGCAAAGAACACCAAGAAAGTAGGCTTGAAATCAAGCCATTTGCATGCATTATTTTCTTGTGTTCTTCCTGGAAAACACCAGGAAAAGAGATTTCCATTAATATCTTTAGAAAAGGCACCAAATTGTTATAAATGGCTTGAGAATACTTAGTCTAGAATGATTAAAATGGTTTTTATTAACATATGTTAACAAAATGTTACACCTCTCTCATGGTGGGAGAGAGGGTAGTGTAAAGTTGTTTTAGTCCAGGTGAGTCATTTAACTTGCCCAAGCCAGTTTTCTCTTCTCTCAAATGCTAGGGTTAGAATTGATGCTATCCCATTTTCCTTCAACTGTATAGTTCTGTGAGGACAAAAGGTAAAGAAAGACCTGAGCACCTGGTGTCACATATGTGTTTTTTGGAATAGGAACCACAATCATTTTGCCCCATCTCGATAGTCTAAAAATATGGAAATCCCCCAAACCCTTACTGATCTAATATTAAAAACCCACTACTCCTCTGTAAGGACAGTCAATGTATTTGAACTCTTCCCCTTGTCTCCTGCCCTTGTACAGAGAGTTCTTCTTTCAGTCAATCACTCATCATTCATCATGCTAACATACAACATGTTAAATATAAAGAAAGATCAAAATTAGTGTTGCTCTCATGTTGCTCCCAGGCTAATGGTAGAAACAGCATGACAAAAACTATGTACGAAACAGATATCTTCATGATGTATTTGAAATGGGAAAGTATTAGAATTAAGGGGAATTGGGAAACAACCTTTTTGTTGAAGGTAGAATTTCAGCTGGTCCTTGAAGGAAGCCAGATAAACCTTGATAAGAATGGAGATGACTGTGGACATGGAGACAGTCAGTGACAACAGGAACAAGAAAGAGGCCAATATCACTGGATCACAGAGTGTATGGATAGGAGAGTATAAATAGAAAGAAAACTGGAGAGATGTACAGAGAAGGAGGAGTTTGAATACCAGCCAGAGAATTTTAGATTTCATCTTGAAGACACCAGAAATCATTGAGTAGTGGAGTTCCATGTTTGGGCTTGATCACTTGGAGAGGTGAATGGAAGATAGTGTGGAGTAGAACAAAATGGAGGTAAGAGAAGCAAAAAAATGAATTTTTCAATAGTCCATGTTTGAGATGATGAGAAACTTCTCCAAAGTGGTGGCAGTGTCAGAGGAGAGAGTAAACAAAAGTGAGAGATGTGAAGGTAAAGTGCACAGTCTGTTGCAACAGTTAATAAATCCTTTGATTTTCCTTCCAAATTTCCTCTCTCCCCTTTTCTCCATTGGCTCACAGTCTTATCTCTCTCTTTTGCTCTTGCAGAGTGTTGCCTTTGTATCCTGAGTGCTTGAAAGGTTATAAAACCCAAATTTGTTCCTTAAAAAGCTGTAGCTACTATTTATAGAAAATAGCCTTCCGGGTGGCTAGGTGGCGTAGTGGATAAAGCACCAGTCTTGGAGTCAGGAGTACCTGGGTTCAAATTTGGTCTCAGACACTTAATAATTACCTGGCTGTGTGGCCTTGGGCAAGCCACTTAACCCCATTTGCCTTGCAAAAACCTAAAAAAAAAAAAAAAAGAAAGTAGCCTTCCTTGGCAGTCTTTTAGTAGACTAAATCTGGTGGAGGGTAACTGATAGGCCTCAAACCAGTTAGTGAGTTGGGGATGTCTACCCCAAACATGTGAAGACTTACCCTGATGGAATGGATAAAGGAGAAGATTTGTTCTAGTGACAATGAAGAAAGCTGAAGCATGTGCTTTGGAGTATTTAGCTCCTGGTCACACATCAAACAAGCAAAAGCCAAGCCCTTCTTCCCAGGCCATCAATGGTTATCTTTACTTTTGTTTTGCCACTGAACTTTAATAATTCTGGAAGGGAGAATGAGGCTTATAGATTTCTGCAACTCTGCCACATTTAGATACAATTCATTCCCAAGTCAAAATATCACACATCATTCAATATTTTACTCCAACATAATGATGTCATTGATCTTCTTCAAAAACAAAGGATAAACAACAACCATGACTAACAATGCATTCAGATTTGCTTCCTATCTCTTATCTAGGACAACTGGCTTCTCACTAACTGGTATGCTTCTACCAAGAAGTTAAGAAAATTATCTGAATATTTAGTGTTTGAAGGATGATTAATATGATTCACTCTGAGCTGGTAGAAGGATGGGACACCCGGAATTAGTGAAGCATGTATATGGTAAATTTTTCACTTACATTATCATCTTCCCAATGTGCTAAGTCATTCTCTTATTCCTTGTGTGGTAAGAGTCATTTTATCCAAATTGCTTTGTTGCCAAAGAAACCAGAATGAAACACATAGATAAGGTGGTGCTTCCATTGCTTGGTTGATATGGAAAACAGGGAATTGTGTTATTTATAGTCATTGATCAAGTCTGGGACTATTCATCTTGATAGCCACACAAACTTCCCAAGATTTCTTTTAAGGGAGATAGAAAGCAAGATCTGAATTTGGAAAATTTGTGCCTCAACAGGAGGGACAACTTATTTATCCAGTCAGCATGATAATTGGGACCTAGACTTCAGATGGAACTTCCAGCACCTCAGCCTTGAGGGAAATCTTTCCTCACACCATAAAATAAATAGAAGGTGGCATCTGGTTGGGCTGCAAGTATATATGAATGGAGATGTCCAGTGATTGTGTGAGTGAATGAATAAACACAAACCTGTCATAAGGCAAAAGCCCTGTGAAGATCTGAATGAGGTCTGAGGATGGATCTCCTCGCAGGGAGAATTCCAGACAATCATGGCTTCCACACCTAGCCTAAACATCCAATACATTCCTTTTGTCTATTATATGGAGAATTCTACTATCTGTGAATTCTCCAGTAGTACAGCTTCAGTTCAGCCTGTGGATAGATTGAAGCAAATGAGGAACCAACAAAGCCACCATGATCCTAGGTCATCTCTTGATTCAGTATTGTCCTTTCTCAATTCCTCTTATGCTTTTGAAAATGGGGCTTAGAACCACAGTAGAAGATCTTGTTTCCTGAGACTTTAGGAGGAAAGGAGCAGGGTTTTACTTTTATTGAGTTTTTCTATGTAATACACAGGATATGGTGTCAACATGACCTATATTTTATGTGCTTGTAAATCATACTGACCTTTTTGCTATGGTCTGATCAGTCTAAAGAAAAAGGGGGAAAAGATTTAGAGCTTTAGTCTAACAATTTCCAAAAATTCCATAGTCTTTTCTCTGCATTCCTAATTCTGGCCAAGTTAATAATACAGGCTGAAGGGGAGAGAAAGAAAGAAACAGAGACATAGAAGAGAAAGATAGATAGACAAGAAGAGATTCTTTTCCTATTTGCAGAAATTGTGGAATTGCATACTAATTAGAGAACAAATTGGTGAGAGAAATATGTTTAATACTTATTTCAAATTTTAATGAAACTGTAGTTTGAATGTTTTCATATATGCTCTAGTATCTTATTGGCATTTTGGGTGTACATTTCCTTAGAAGTGCTCAAAATGTAGACTTGAAATTTGTTTAACAAATTTACCCTAACCCCTATAGCATTCTCTTTCTTTCCTAGACACCAAATGATTTATTGTTTAATGTATGGAAGGTGATTTCACTGAGTAAAAGATTTTTAGCCCTTAATTTAATTGGAGTTAGTTTACAAGTTTTTTGTTCAGTTATTCCAAAAATGGTGAAAATATAAGGCTGCCATGCTTGTAGTTAGAAGCTTTGAAGCATTATCTGGTCTTTAAGATGAGCCTAGTGCATTCCGTCTTGGAGAGAAAGAAGTTTGATAATTTAGAAAGCAAAATGAAATAAGGGAATAAGATCTCATTTTAGGAAAGTAAATTATCTGACTCCTGTGTTCTTCTGAGAATCATTTAGATGAATGTAATTGCTGAGGAGAAGCAATAATAAGAAACAAACTCAGAAGCAAAGTAAGGAAGGATGGAATTAAGATGTACTATACCTTTATAAACTCTTAAATAAGGAACCAAATTGGAAGTATTTTGCTTGGGCATTAGAGAAACTGTAAACCTCGAACCTTTAGTTTTAATCAGTAAGAATTAAGTTTTGCAATGAATTTGAGATGTATGAGGAAAATATGCTTAATTTGCTGAGGAGAGAGTGAGTGGATAAAAAGCAATTTGTCCTCAAGTTAATCTGCAGGAAGATTTAGAAGGAAAAGATTTAGTAAGCAGTAGTGAAGGAAGGAAGGGAAAGTAGTGGATCAGGAGTGGAGAGAGGGATTTCTGAATCATTTTTGGTTTAATCTGAGTCAAAAAGAAAAAAGGAGTGGGCCTCCCTGACATCACTTGAATATAGCTGACTCCTATCCCAACTCTGGTGCAAGGTATTATTAATTGATACCTTGACTATGGCAATAGTGACTCTGCCTTCCTGAAGTCTCACCACTCTGATCCAACTTACATTGTGCCAACAAATTGCTTTTCCTAAAGTACAAATTCAATCTTGTCACCCCCACACTTCCCCAATAAACTTCAGTGCCTCCTTATTGCCTCCAGTGTCAAATATAAAATCTTCTCTTTAGAGGTCAAATTTCTTCATGACTTTCCCTTTCTGCATTTTCAGTCTCAGTCCAGCTCCCACACTAACTCTCAAATGCAATTTCTAAAAGTTATAAATTCAACAAAATGGTCACTGCAAGTTGGATGTGAAAGAGGGACTCCAGACTCCAGGCTACCATGAGTGGTCCTCTCAGAGGAATTCCTTGAGAGAGTTTTGGTGAACATTTTACTCTGAATAGTTTCCCTGAGATGACTTTCCTCACCCCCCACCAAAGGAGACTTGGATTTTTCTCAGTACTTACTGTTTCCTAGCGAAAGCCTTTAGCAATAAATGTCATGAATAATGTGGGTTTCTTAGTAAAAGTTTGTCAGTGAAAACCATAATAATAGGAATATGGAATCCTTATCAATAAAAGCTATGAATAATGTTAACCAAATTAATATAAATCAAAAGAAAGTATGGTGACAAGAGCATGACCAGGGTATGACTGAATATACTCATTATATAACCTTGTAAATCTGGGATTCCAGCCAAAATAAAGCTGATAGGACTCCCAGCTGTCTTCAGAACTAGGGCCAGTAATGAGTTAAGGAAACCCCCAAATCTTAACTAATCCACACTAAGATACTCTATGACTCCTCTTTCCTTAATCTGATTTCTATAATTACCACAGGGAGTTTGGGGTGGGTGAGGTGTCTTTGTGGGAATTCCAATATGATGTCTAACCACTGCCTAGACTGTCCCAATGTGAATATTATTTGGTTATTCTTAGGTAAGCAATCAAGATCTCCCTGGCCTCTTTCTTCAGAACAGAACTGGAACCCTGGTATGGGGTAGGCTTGAATATCCCATTGTGGGGGAATTTTCAGACAAGAGACACACTGGTTGGTTTTAAGTAAAAAAAATTTAAAGGAATTGATTTGGCTCTTTGGTTGATGCAAAGAAATTAATAATCAGTATTATAAATCATTACCTGATAGGGTTGAAAACTTTTATAATTGTCTATTAGAGAATTTGATCAATATTTCTATATACAAGATACAATAGCAACAACAATCTTACATGCCAGGGTTGTTGGAGGAATTAAATGATTCTGAAGTACTTAGCAAAATTAACAATGTTTAAATGTCAACAATTTTATTGAGTTTTGGACTGAACAACATATCAAAGATAATGTGAATGATTGTCTAAGAATAAGTTGAGAACATCAGAAATTTTGCATTATGTCTAAAAAACAGCAATAAAAAACATAGTATTTTAGACTCCTAAAAATTTTTGATTTCTAGAAATTGAAAGAATGAGACATTTAATTAGAAATATGAATACTCTTTTTTTGAAAATATGCTTTTAAAACATACTATACTTTAAAATTTTCTAAAATACTACAAAATACTTTTAGGCTAGTTACTTATGAAGTTAATGTGATAAAAGCTCTTGGGGGAAAATTGCAAATAAGTCATTGTAATAATGAATTGCTTTTTGCCTTCAATTCTTATGGTTTAATAAAAGGTTTGAGGATTCCTGCTAAGTCAAGAGTTGCGATCTAAACTTGTAACCTTACTTGAGTGATGTTACTTTGAAATGAACAAATATAGATCAGAGTGCTAAATTATAACAAGATTTAAATTTAAAAAATTATTAAATATTCAATAAATTCTATTTTCCAGTAGTCTCTAAAGGAAGATGTAACTCTTACTATTTATGTGTCTTATTGTTGTTAGTTACCAAGAAATAAATGAGAAAGCAAAACCAAAGTATTTTAAAATGCTACAGAATGCAGGCCTCTAAAATTCTTTAAAGTAATCTTTAAGAACTAGAAAAACGTTTGGCAAGTGGTAGGCACTTTATAAATGTACTACTGTTACCTCCTTAAGCAACTGTAATTACTACATATTGAACAACTTTATACTGGGTTTTAGATGTCATTGACTTTGATTAATAAGATACCAAAGGAGATAAGATAGAAGAATTTCCAGTACCATAATTTTAAAATATATCCCACTGTATTGTCATCTGACTAGTAATATGTTTCAGATGTAAAATACTTGCTATTGGATATGCAATATTTTCTCTTGTATTATTAAAAAGTGAAAAAATAACAGGCTACTTCCTCCTTTTATCTGAATTTTTTAGATCATAATATTTCTGTTCTATAATAGAGCAATTAAGTTTGAAAATTGTTTATATTTAAAGGAGAATTTTTGTTTAAAATTAAGAAAATAGTAATTACATTTTTGGGAGATGGGCATAGTAAAATACCCTAAAGAGATCTTTGTGAGGGTCTTTTGAAATTTCTACTTGACCTGTTATAACACAGGACATTAAAAGTCCTGTAGAAAACATATTGTCAAATTCTGAAGTACTGTAGTTAAAGAAGATAGAGCCCTTCTCAGTCAACATCGGAAATTTTTAAAGTTTCATCTTAAATCTCATAATTATGAAATTATAGTGTTAGGAATTAGTATGTAGTGAAGATATCTTTTTGAACCAACTATTCACTGTATGAAAACTAGTATTTTTGATTTTCATGTAAAATTCTAGAATGCAGCATTTGTGCTGCTTGTTCAGCTTATCTAAGACTTAACCAGCTTGTGTCTCCATCGTTTCCTGTGATAGTGGCTCCTTTTAACTGATTTGATGGATTAAAACTTTTTCAAGAACTTAAAATTCCTACTGACAGGCTAGATCTGCATTCAGAATACATCAGTTGTTTCTTGGGATATGAATAACATTTTTGATCATTAACCCTTTAGCAGTGTCTTGAATCATTGTCTTCATCAGAATAATTAAGTCTTTCACACTTGACCGCCTTGCAATATTGCTGCTGCACTATACAATGTGCTACTGGTTCTCCTCCTTTGACTTTACATAAGTTCATATAAGTCTTTCATGGTTTGGGGAAACTATCCTACTTTCCTTTATTATAGTACATCATGTTCCATCCCAATCATACATGCCAACTTCTTCATTCATTCTTCAATTGATGGGCATCCCTCAACTCCCAAAATTTTGTCACCACAAAAAGCTCCCATTCATATTTTTGCACAAATAGGTTCTGTTCTCTTTTATTTGATCTCTTTGGGACATGATCTTCATAAAAGTATTTCTGGGATGCATAGTTCAAGGTCAATTTTAGTGAAACTACTGAGAAATACAACTGACAAAAAGATAGTTCACACCTTAAATAGATGAAACATTCCGTAGACCCTTATTTAAAACAGTTTTTACATAATATGAAATTACTCATAGAAGTGGAAAATGGAAGAGGGAGGAGGAAGGGAACAGTGCCCCTGTGGAGGAGAGACTAGTACAGGGTTCAAAGACACATTACCTGCTCACAGAGAAGAATATGAGGATATATACATGCCTGCTGGGGAAAGCCACATAATTATCTCCCTGGAGATGAAATGAACAACATTCCACCAGGCACAAATTTAGAGGCTGGACATGGAACATTCAGGAGAGGACAAATGACACAGAGGGGACTGTGGACAGACACACTTTAACCCAAAGAAGATTGATAAAACACCAAAATATGGGGACCAAAATCTCCAGCAGATGGGTGGACTGAAATTTTGGTTTCCTCTTTCAGCATTGGAGGTTTCAAGCCAAGTCCTGATCCACCAGTGGGGCTGGTTGTCTCTCTGCACGTCTTGTTTTTCTGCTTTTTCTTGGAGGATTTTTGAAAAGGTTTTTGTAGGGGTGTGGTAGGGTGGGTGTTAGTAGGAGGTCACAGAGCCCCAATCAGAGGGACAAGAGAAGAAAGAGATCCCAGTACTTTATGACCAAGTTTGCATAGGCCATTTTTGGACTACAAATTTCTTTCAAAATTTTTTAAATAAAGCCCAATTTGCATAATGAAACTTTACAGAAAGCAAGATGTCTAGACTGCTCCCAGTTTTCTTCAGAGATTTCTCATATCTAAGATTTCTAAGATTAGATACAATTTCTTGAACATCCTTTATTTCTTTTGATTACATTTGTCTCTTGAGGTACTCCACTACTATTACTTTATAGTCTATTTCCTTCTGTAACTCATTTAACTTTTCCCTTAAGAATCTGAATAATATTCTATTTCCCATAACTGTTTGCTATTGATATTTATTTATAGTCTGTGGTTCCTTTTAACAAGGTAGTTTCCCTGCTTGCCCTTTTTTTAATTAGAAAGATTTTATTTGAGTTTTACATTTTTCCCCAATCTTGCTTCCTATTCCCCACCCCACACAGAAGGCAGTCTGCTAGTCTCTACATTGTTTCCGTGGTATACATTGATCTAAGTTGAATGTGATGAGAAATCATATCCTTAAGGGAAAAAAGTATAAGAGATAGCAAAATTACATAAAATTTTTTTTTTAAATTAAAGGAATTGTCTTTGGTCTATGTTCAAACTCCACAATTCTTTCTCTGGATATAGATAATATTCTCCATAGCATCTAGCCCCAAATTGTCCTCAATTGCTGCACTGATGAGCAAGTCCATCAAGACTGATCATCACCCAGAGGGTGGCTAGGTGGCATAGTGGATAAAGGACCAGCCTTGGTGTCAGGAGTACCTGGGTTCAAATCCAGTCTCAGACACTTAATAATTACCTAGCTGTGTGGCCTTGGGCAAGCCACTTAACCCCCAATTGCCTTGCAAAAAAAATCTTAAAAAAAAAAGATTGATCATCACCGCCATGTTGCTGTTAGGATATACGATGTTTTTCTGGTTCTACTCAACTTGCTTAGCATCAGTTCATCCTGCTTGCCCTTTTTAATCAAGGCTATTTGGGTTTTTGCATTAACTAAGGTCAACATTACTACAACTGCATTTTTTTTTACTTCGGCTAATGCATAACAGCTACTGTTCCAGTCCCTTAATTTAACTGTATTTCGCTTTTTGTTTTAAAGGTACTTCTTATAAACACAAAACAAAAAACAACATATCATTGGAGTCTGGTTCCTAATCCATCTTGCTACCCATTTTCATTTCTTCATTCTCTTCTTATGCTGTCCTTCTAATGCCAATTTTATATAGGACCACTGTTATCTTTCATCACCCTACCTTTTAATCACCACTTTTTCTTTCTTTTATCCCCTTTTTCCTACTTACCTGTAGTGTAAGATCAATTTTTATGATTGAATGAGTATGCATATATTTTCCCTTTTCGAACCAATTTGAATATGATGTTCAAACATTGCCCTTCCCTCATTTTCTACTCCACTGTAGAAGTTATTTTTTCATCCATTTTATGTGAGATCATTTTCCCATTCTTTCTTTACCTCTTACCTTCTCCAAGGGAATACACATTTCTCACCTATCCATTTATTTTACATCATCTCTATCTTATTGACTCATTCCCAAAGCCTGTTTCTATGTAAAATCCTTCTCCTCTAATGATGATAAATCTTTGGTAAACATGTGTATCATTTTCCCTTATAGAAAAATTACAGTTTAAACTTATTGAGTCCCTTAGAATTTTTCTTTCATATTTATCTTTAAATGCTTCTTTTATATCTTATATTTATTTGAAAATCATATTTTAACTCTTGTCTTTTCATCAGGAATGCTTCAAAAGTTTCTATTTTTTTTGAATGTCCAGTTTTTTTCCCTTGACATGTTTTTGTAGAGAGGAGGCCTGTAGTAATTGGAATGTTCTTAGACCATGTGATTCTAGCTACAAATATCTTGTACACTGACAGTAGTTGTGTTTCCACGGAAAGTAAACCTGTAAGTAGGTGTTGTAAGAAAGAAACTAGGAAGCATTTCTAGGCAAAGAAACCAATCTTTATTAGGAGAAGCTCAGGTGTAGTCTCAGAATTTACTGTTCAGATCCTACCTTTTTTTCTTTCAAAGGCTGACTTCTTTTCCCAGATATCTTATCAACTTCTTTCTTATACTGGAATGTACTCAGAGAGTGCCTTCTACCACAAATCTCTTTTTCTCTGAGTGTTCAGAGAGTAGCTGTGCTTCTCCAGAAAGTAAGCCTGTATGAAATGTAATATTCACAGGTAGAGTGCCTTCACCAATAAGTATCTCATTCATTGAATATTCTGACATTAGATGTGTTTCCTCAAAGAGGAAGCCTGTATTAACTGGAATGTTCCCAAAAAGAATGTCTCCTGCCACAAAGATCTTTTCCTCTGTGTACTCTGAGATTAGATGTGCTTCCACAGAGAGTAAGCCAGTAGTAACCAGAATGTTCTCAGGAAGACTCTCCCACCAAAAAACAGCTTTTCTTCAGTGTGCTATATAGTTGTGTTGTCTTTTTCTTCTTTCTAAAACAACAGAATTTGTCACATGACATGGCTTTCAGAGAGGAGTAGAGGGAAAGGGAGGGATAAATGGGATAACATGATATAAGAAAAAGATAACATTCATGAAAATATTTTAAATTTGGTCAAGAATCTGAAGGATATTAAGAGAGAGGTGGGAAGGAAGAAAAAGCAGTTTTGGATGTGCAGAATGATTCCTTCTGTGTCTGCAGTCTCGGGATCAGGGCTTGGCTTGAGACCTCCATTGCTGAGAGGAGACTTTTGTTCTACCCATGTATCCAAATATGGCATTTCCATGTCTGTCTTCTGTCCATCCACATTTGGATATCATATGTCTTTCAGCAGTCCATTGTAGCCTATCTCATCTTCTCTGTGGTTGCGTCCAGGTTATACATGTCTGTCCTCTATATGTTCCTGCTTCTGGCAAGGCCATCATGTGGCTAGCTACCCCTGACACCCACCTAATCTTCTTCCTGCTCTCCCTTCTCTGTCCTGAGCCCCCATGTTTCCTTGAACCATCCCTTGTCCCCCTCCCTTCACAGGTGTGAGATCTGTTACCTATCTCTCTTCCTCCCTTACAGGCAGGTACATTGACAATTTCATATTATGATTTTAATTGCTCTACTTAGAATTTTGTCCAATGATGTACTTTAACAAAGTAAAAACTGCAATTGATTAAAAAAAACCAAAACATATGGCATTATTTGGAAAGCATAATGGCAGACGTAAGATAAGAAACATCTCATGTCTTTTATTAAATTAACCTATAAATGGTTACATGAATTAGATACAATAAATAAAATAATAAAGTGATAACTGATGGTAGTGATCAATGAAAGACAAAAATAAGAGATATAGCTATAATCACTATTAATCACTCTATTATAGCCCTACAACTTATTAATTTATTCATCAATAGCTTTTGATTAGGCTCCTCCTAGGTGCTATGTGCCTCTCCAGAAAGTAAGCCTCCAGAAAGGTTGCTGGCTAATTGAATCAATCAACAAGGACTAAGTATCTCCTGCATAACAGGAAATATGTTAGATTCTGGAGATGGAAACACTATTGGTGACACAGTTTCTAACCACTAGAAGTTTCTGTTATAATAAGAAAGAAAATGCATGACAGAATAGAGAGAAGAAACAAAAATAAAGGCAAAGTACAAGGCAGCCTGGTAGTAACTAGACCACTTAGAATCAGGATCATAAAAAGGTTCATGAACTGTATCTGGATGTAAGAGAGGGACTGTCTGAGACATAAGGACAGAGAGCCAGCTTCAGAATCAGGAAAGGACAAAGTTCTAATCCTGATTTGGTCCACACCAGCAGCATGTGCACAGTCAAGTCACCTAGCCTCATAATGCCCCAGACAGATCTGGAAGGTTACAAAAAACATTCAGATGAATTGTAAATCTTACTGAGGAGAGAGAGAAATTAAAGTGTTTGACTTGTAATATTCTGACTTGCACTTGCTTAAGGTCACATAGGTAGTAAGTACCTGAGTCTGGATTTGAATTCAGATATTCCTAACTGCAGGCCTTCTAACCACTATGCAATCTAGATAGAGCAATCCAGAGATCCCAGAAAGTTGGCCACTACTCAGGAGGTTGCCTTAAAGAAAGGGAAGAGTAGGAAAAGAACTCATTCTCAGAGCAATGAATTTTTCCACTCAGCCCCTAATAAATTCTAGTTGTCCTACCAGAGTTAAAATCTGTTCAAATATCTTTATGTATTGTGGATGTAAGTGATTGGGAGCAGGGCCTATACTCCAATAAAGAATGTAAATTAAGTTTTAAGTAAATAGTAAGAAAAGTTTCACATATTCCATTGAAAAACTTATACTTGACCATTTGTCAATCCCTGGCTTTTGGCTTTCTTTGTTCCCTTTCCAAATAATTTCTGACCTTGCCCAATGGGAGTACAGCCATTCTTAACCACTCTGTCCTGCTGCTACCACTGGAATAGTAACACAATTTGTGTGTGTGTGTGTGTGTGTGTGTGCACGCATATGTGCACAGGGTCTGTTTCTTACTTTGGAATTTGAACACCTTTCCATCATGGTATATCATGATGAATGCTATCACTCAGATGATCTGTACACTTACAAGTTTATTCCCTCTGAAATGGAGACAAGCGAGCCTCAGGATAACCAACTCAGCACTGAGGTTAATTAGCCCAGCCTGGCACCAAAAAAGGTGAAGTGAGGTTAAAGGACTTGCCCACGGTCTTCAAAATCATATCAGACAGGATCTGAACTCAGGTCTTCGTGACTATAGGCCCAGGAGACAAAACTACAATTCAGTCTATAAGGCAGTAAGAACCTTTTACAAGGGCCCTCATAAAGTATGAGCCTCTAACTCCCACCTTCCTTGACTCTAATGCATGGACACAGAAACAGTACTGGAATAGCTTCAATGTTCACTTCAAGCAGAAGTTATTTCCATTTGCATATATAAAATTCATACATGTAGCAAACACTGAGCAACTGTGATGTGTTTAATCTTCTTCCTTAAGCTTCTATGGGATGGTTGTAGGTGTGGAAGGGTTTCATGAAATAACTCATGTTCCAAGTAGGTACTCATGCTATGCCTGGAAGCATAGGCAAGTGATCAACACCCTGAGCCCCTGGAGCAATAAGCCAGTGGTGAGAACCCTGACATTCTATGCAAGAAAATTAGGGTTGTATAACTGTACTGCAAAACCAAACGTCACATTTTAAAGTCTTAACAAAGGTTGGAAAATCAGGAAAAAAGCACTGTCTTTAGAAAGTTTCTGTAGGAACAGGAAACATGAAACCACAAACTCAACTCAGGAGAGAATAACAATGCTAAAACATCCACAATGTAAAACTGAAAGATAGACTGCAAGAATAAATTAAACATAAAAAGAATGAGAAAATAGAATATGTAAATAAAAAACTTCACTAACAAAAGACATGCAAAATAGAACCCTGTCATAATTTCAGAATTGCTGGATGACTTGAAAGACATGATTAAAAAAAGAGCCTGGAGAATCTCTTTCAAGAAATTATCAAGGAAAAGTGTTCTGTCATCTTAGCACCAGAGAACAAAAGAGAAATCAAAAGAATACATTGAGAACCTCCTGAAAGATACCAGAATGAAACTCCCAATAATATTATAGTCAAATAGCACAACTTTCAAGGCAAGTAGAAAATACTATAGGCAGTCAGAAAGAAAAAATATACAGATATCAATAGAGAAGAAAAAAGAAATTGAAAGGTTTAGAATAGGCATTGAAGGAAAAAAGCTATAACTCCTTGTGATGATATACTTAGAGGATACTAAAGAATCAATTAAAAACTAGTTGAAACCATTAACAACTTTAACACTTTTGACATTAGCATTAACTACTTTAATTGGTTTATAAAATAAACCAACATAAATTTTCTGACTTTGATTTATTTTTTAGTTTGTTTATAGGATTATGCTCCCTTCTTTAGGAAAAGCTAGCCTTGATAGCTATTCTCTTGAGAGTAGGTAACATAGATTTAGTAAGAAGATAGATAGATACGACTTTATCAATTAGTAGATGACAATTAAGAACACAATATATATATATATATATAATATATATATATATATATATTTATAATTGTAGGAATAAAATAACCATGGGATGAAAAATATATTTTAAAGCCTGAGTTCCCCTTTCTGGCAGCTAGAGAAATGGGAGTTGACCAAAAATAAAGTTCTTTAGACTTAGTGAATAAACTCCCTTAGCTAGAAGTTAAATATTAACTGAGTATTATAATCTTCAATAGTTGGATTTCCCTTTTGGCAACTGAGATGTGACATGAAGGGTGAATGATTACTACAAACAACAAATATATAGTAGAAATGCAGACCACTTGAAAGAAACCTTCCTGGTTTCAAAATGCTTCAGTTGTGGGGCGAGAACTTCTGGGTAAACCTCACTTTGATAGCTAAATGTTGCCAACAGTACAAATTTGGGTTAAGAAAGCCTAGGAGAAGCAAACCAGCCAGATGACCTGTCTTGTTTAATTGAATTATGTTCAAAACAAATTTCTTAAGATTTATAAGATTTCTCTTATAAAAATAAACTCTGTAAATTACTTCTTTGTCACTAATTACTGAGCTATTAGTTAAAACAACTTAAGGAAAATCTGCCAATTACTCTCTTAAATCATTATTTATTTAATTGGACATTCTACCTGAGAATTAGTTCCTCATTCAGATAATTACTTTTGACAGACTGAAACAGTTTCTGCTTTGGGAACTCTAAAGCCAGAAACACTAAGCCATGGGGACTCCTGTGATAGTACTACACACAAGATTGGAAAGGGTTTGGGTACCCTATTGCCAGTACAAACTTCTGGGTCAATGCTCAAAGGAAGAGAGGAGCCCTTTCTGGCAAGGGTAACAAGGAATTAGGGATCCTGAGGAAGAATAACATTTATGATCCCCAATAGAACAGGAATCGGAAGAGCAGTATCAATTGCAATCTGAAGGAATCAGAGGTTTTTCCTGGGTAAGGAATGGAGCACTGATCAGGAAAACAGTGACCAAACTTGTCCTCAAATTACATCAATTGAGGACCAACAAAAACTTTCAAACTTCCAGAATTATTTGTGAATATATCAGTGTCAAAAGGCAGGAAGTGTCAGACAATTCTTTTCTTTCCATCCCTGCCCTAGTCCTGACCACACACATTTGGACTTTAAATGAAGTATAAAATACAAGGGTAGCAATCATGATCTCAAACAAAGCAAAATTTGAAACAAACCTAATTCAATGAAACAAGCAGGGAAATCATATCATCTTAAAAGATAGACAATAATGCAATATCAATACTAACTAAATATGCATCAAATGGTAGAGCATTCAACTTCTTAAAGGAAAAGATAACCAAGTTACAAGAACTTATAGGCAAAAAGAAGTTATAGTCAAACTATACTATTGGGTGACTTCAACGTTTTCAAAATTAGATAAATCTATGCATAAAATAAATAAAAAGTCAAGGAGATGAAAATAATATTTTTTAAGTTAGATATGATAGACTCCAGGAGAAAAACTGAATGGAAGTTGAATGGAATATAACTTTTCTCAGCTCAACATGGCAAAATGAAAATCTATTAGGGCATAAAAGACTCAAAACCAAATGGAGAAAATGAGAAATAGTAAATGCAGACTTACAGATCTTTCACAGATCACAATGCAATATGAAGTACTAAATTGTGGAAACACAGATTAAATATTAATTGTTAATTAAATAATCTATAAAGAATAAATCAGAGAATGAAGTAATAATTTCATTAGAGTTACGACAGTGAGGTAAAATACCAAAATATTTGAAATGCAACCAGAACAAAATTCCATAACCAAATACTAGTTCTGCTCTTTCTGTCTTTATATATTTTCATCAATAAAATATAGAAAGAGCAGAACTAGTATTTGGTTATGGAATTTTGTAAAGTAGAAAAATAACAAATGAAAAATCTTCAATTAAACATCAAAATGGAAATCCTGAAATCAAAGATGAGATTAAAAAATTAAGTCAAGCTAACAAAAGTAGATATTGGTTTATGAAATTATTAACAATATATGTATACCTTAAAATAATTTGATTGACAAAAAGAAGGAAAACAAATTAGTAGTCTCAAAAAATGAAATGGTGAATAAATAGCCAATGAAGATGAAATTAAGGCAATGAATAGGAGTTACTGTGCTCAAGAAAATGACAGGAAAGATGGATGAATTAATACTTACAATGTATAAACTGCCCTTGTTAAAAGTGGATGACATAGAAGACTTAACTCTATCTTTTAAAAAAAGAAATTGAATAAGGCATGAATGAGTTTCCAGAAAAAAAATCCCTAGGACATAATGGATTTGAAAATGAATTCTACCAAACATTTAAAAATATTTCATCCCAGTGGCATATAAACTATTTGAAAAAATAACCTTATCAAATTGTTTTTATGGCACAAATATGACTTTGATACCTAAACAAGGTGTGGAAATAGATACAAACTAAAATATTTTCAGTAGAAATATGAAATGACAAATACATTTTGAGAAATAATTTGGAATTATGCAAAGAAATAACATAATTTTTAAACTTTTAAAACAAAGATTGCATTATACTTCAAGGGAGCCATCAATAGAAAAAAGATACCATATACACCAGCATATTTTTAACAGCACATTTTGGGACAACTATGAATTGAATTGGAAACAAAGTAGATGTTCATCCACTGTGCAATGGCTAAGCAAGTCGTGAAACATAAATGTCATGGAGTAGTTCTACCATGGAGTTAGAAATGATATGTGTGGGCACTATCCCATCTGGGGTGACCTCTAAGGTATTGTCGTCCTGAACTCATAATCTTCTGTCATGAACTGGACACTGGAGACTGCAGGTCTCTGATTGCACCCCCCACTCCAATCCAAGCAGCCCCGTGGCAGAGATGGTGTCAGCCCCTGGGGTTGGAGGAGCAGGATGTAGAACTCCAGCCCACCACCAATGGTGTCAGCTCATAGGAACTTCTACTGACTGTGTTCTGATGTGGTAGGATGTATGCCAGGATGTTGTGTCAAAACCACCTTCACATCTTTGGATGGAGAGAAGATATTAAGGGCACATAATCAGCATTACAAACATTTAAGGGTGTTTTCTATATAGTTTTCTGTTCCCATGAATGTAGGTTATCTTGGTTTGTATAAAGGAAATGGAACAATGATGATCAGAATCTTTCCATATGAGAGCAACCAGGTTGCAAAATGGATAGAGCACTGGCCCAAGAGGACCTGAATTAAAATTTGACCTTAGACACTTAATACTTAATTAGTTCTGTGATCTTGGGCATATCATTTAACCCCATTCCCTTCAAATAAAAATAATTTAAAAAAATTAAAGCATCTATCCATATGGTGCAATTCAGTTTATGTCCTAGAAAAGTGAATTACCACAAAACTTGGAATTTCTGTACATTGATACCAGATAATGACTGGCTCCAAGCAGATATGACAGCACTCACCTATACTTACACACTTGAAATGGTTAGAGTTCACCTGGAAAGGAAAGGAGAACATATGTACACAGGAATGTTCATGCATTCAAAACAATTTATTCAAAGAATGTTTTGTATATTTTACAGAGGACTGATAGCTACTATTGCAGGAATGACTCCTTATGCAGGGGTTTCATTTTTTACTTTTGGTTAAGGATCATTGGATTCTCTCATGCTCCTCCATTGCTTGGAGGACCTTCATTAGACAACTCTAATCTCTTAGTTCTGAAAATGCTTATAACCTTGCTTTGTGGTGCTTTGCTGGAGCAACAGCACAGACAATATCTTATTCACTTGATGGAATATCCACAGATGCAATTAGGAACTGTTCTCCCAGATTTTTAAAACTACCTCACAATATTAAAGACACCGTTCACAACTTATGAGTCACCTGAAGCAGTTTTAATATGGCAACTGAAGGCATATTTTCCTTAAGAAACCACAATTAAGACAAACATATATATATATATATATATATATATATGTTATACATAGGTAAGGAGAGAGAGAGAGAGAGACAGACAGAGAGAGAAAGACAGAGAGACAGAGACATAGATAGATATAGATAAGTAGGTAGGTGGATAGATAGATATCATGTTTTACTTTAATATTGGCATTTGGGGGAGGATAGTATGTATGGGTTAAATGAATTTAAAAAGTACTTTGTTGTAGCAAGCCCTAGTATGGGACTACTTAATTTTTTAAGCCAAAAATCAGAAATGCTTCCTGTCATTTTTTTGGATACCATATTTTATGGTTTTATGATATGAACATATCCTTAGGCCAATTATGGATGTTTTATTGTTAAACAATTTCATTAGGATAATTAAAAGATCTAAGAAACTGCTGAGATTCATTGGTGTCCATTACTAATTTTCTGAAATTTACTTTTGGCTTTAGCATGTTCTTATGCCCATTTTTTTTTGTTTATGCAACTTTAGTGAAGAATAATTACTAGCAAAGCTGTTAGTTTAAAACTCGTCCATTGATGACTTGCATCATTTATTCAGTGCTATATTAAAACAGTGTTTTGTAGCATAGAAAAATGAATAGCTCAAAGCCTCCTAACAAAATTTAAATGAAAATTACAAAAAAAAATTAAGACCCTATTTTGGAATACTGGGTTATTTAACTTCCAATTTCCATTCTCTACAGAAAAAGAACAGTTCATTACTTTACTTGAGTGCACATATACATCACGCTATCTGTTTTCTTGATGCTATAAATTCAGTATCTGTTGTCCAACTGCATCAGTTCTGAGCATAAAGTATATCATGAAACCTCAAATCTCTAACAATGGAAGGTTTAAACTAGATGGATGTTGCTACTTTTGATATGACAATTGCTCATTCATCTCCCCCCCCCCCAAAATGGTATCTTCAAGCATCTGTTAGAGCAGATCTTAGGTCTTAGCAGGTCTTAGACTCGTAACCAAGTTAGAGGGAAGACATTGGTCATAAAATACACATATTCCTTTTAAAAAAATTCTGAATCTTGGGAAATTGATCTCTTCTAACTACTACATAATTTGTAAAAGCAATTATTGTCCAAAGCTGGAAAAACTTAAGTCTTCTCAGATGAGCATGTGCATGAATGGAGGGAGGTAAACAATAAATAAAACTTAAAAAGATGAGATCTGATGGGAAGCAGTCAAATAAGAAAAACAAAATAGCAACAGTGATTTAAAGTTTATTCCAGTAAAAAAATAAAGTTTATTCCAGCTACAATGCAGGTTATTCTGACTTTGGGTAGCATCACATGGCATACTTTTGAGTCCATTCTTGACATATCTTGTTGTACAAGTTTCTGTCTGTTTTATAGATCCGTGCAATCTCTGGCACTAAGTGTTCTTCTGGATTTGGATCACATAGCAGTGAATAAATAGACAGAAGAACTCTAGAAATAGTTAAAGCAGGAGACCACTCGGATCTGAGGATATCGAGACAAATGCTGCCATCGCTGTTAATGTTGGGATAATAAATTTTTGTTTTAAATGCCACCTTGGGTGGTTTGAAGGGGTAGTCTCCAGGAAAAAAATGAATTGTCAAAAAGAATACCCCTCCTTGATATGGGCTGTCATTAGGTCCCATAATGGTGGCTTGCCAGTGAAACATGTGATCCCCAACTGGACCTGCAGAACACTGCTCTGGAGGGTCACCGGCCAAGTCATTAAATTCTTTATTAATTCGTTTCAGCACCATGCTGTATGCTTCTTTCAGAGGGACTTGGCACTCTTTTGGTGGCTGGAAGGGTCTGGCAAACACTAAGATAATCCCAGGTGGCTGGGAGGAGTTGGGTGGCTAGTATCTCTCTTCTTACCCCAGCTGCACCTGACACAGGCACTAACTGGATTGGAGGTCGGGTAGAGAGGAAGGGGCCAGAGGCCAGTCATGAGCTGGGGAGGGAGGAGAACAAGCTGGAGGTAGAGAGAAGCCTCCAGAACAGGAAGCAGGGCAGGGGAAGCTAGTGAAGGCAGCAGTGGAGTCCCCATGCCCCTTCTTATTTCTCGAGCAGTTGTTTAGTAATCACTGCAAGAAAAAAAAATATCCAGCTTTAGATGGAGCATAATGAAAAACTATAATGGATTTTAAAATGAACTGGATTCATTTTGTTTTCTGATTCAGATTTAACAATTTGTGGTCCTAGTAGCAAAAATGTATTTTGAAAGTTTTTCTTGTTTAGTGGGATAAACTTACTTGCAGGTGTTATAATAAAATTAAAATTTTTAAAAATCTGATATGATGGATTATTTTCCATCAATTTTTAATAAAATAGCAGTCTATTCCTAAAAAGAATGCCTAGGATTGTGAGGGGATCTCTAGGGATCTCAAAGAATAAACCAGGACTTTAGGATTCTATTTGTAAACATGAGTTGCTTTGTAACTTCTGTTAAACAAGATAGGATCAGGTAGACTTGTCAGCATCCTCATTACTGTAAATGTATGGATCAAAGTGTATTTACTATGTTTGGATATACTGTAGAGTGATATATACATTAATATATTACTGAATCAAAATGCTTCATGAAAGACATCTCTTGTGTAAATTTATGTAATGGAGATGTTGAATACAATTTTTAGTGATATCCTGTAGTTTAAAACCAAGCAAGTTAAAATTGTCAGAATTCATTCTTTGTAGCCACTAATTTTAGAGGGAGACCTTGGCCATTTTAAGCTAAGGTCCTTTACCAGTCTCATTTGGACTGAGCTAATCCCCATTCAGTGATTAAGCCTAAGAAAGAAAGAAATGAAAGAAAAAATGATCTCTTTTAGCTAGTCAAAAAAACTTTAAGAGGGGATGCCAAGGAGGTTTGGCCAAGAATGGGCAAGGAGGAAATTACATCTATGGTTAGGGAAAGAGGTTATGACACAACAAATATAAGTGAGTTGTAAAGTTGAAATATTTTTGCATAAAGAGATCAAATACAGTTAAAATAAGAAGGGCAACAGTTAAATGAGGAAAACCATCTGTACACTAACTTTCTCTAAGAGCTATTTCATATGGGAGATAGAGAAGGAAATGCTTCCATTTTCCAAAACTGAGTAATTCATCTACAGGTCAAAGGAAAAGGAAACTTTCAAGGGAAGAAATGCAAGCCATCAGTAGCTCTATTACAAAATTACAAAATCACACAAAAAAAAGCTCTATTACAAAATCCAAATCTCTCAGGATAAGAGAAGTTCCCATGAAATCGACCCTGATCTTTCAGTTTGTAAATCATAGAGAGCTGCAAGTTAAGGGACAGTGCCCTCTTTCTGATTCACAATAAGACCCATCAAAACATCCGTTTAAAAAAAAGGAGCTATAGAGAAGGAGAGGGGAAAAGTTCCTAGACTGTCTCCTCTCTCCCCAGCCCTAAAACCAAGCTAAGGCTGGAGGAAAGTAGGATGGAATTACACATGTGAGGAGGGGAGGGATGTAGTGTCCCCAAAGGCTGGTCTCTGGGGGTTTCCACAAACTCCATCCCACCCAAGCTCCTCATCTCCCAAAGCCTAAACCCCCAGAAAAAAATCTGGGAAGGCGGGAAACCTCGGGCAGCAACAAGCCTGGAGGACTAGTGACACCCAGGTTCACCCCAACACACTCATACACACACACACACACACACACACACACACACACACACACACACACACACACACACACGGATGATCGGACCTATATTTACAACCCATGCAAAAACAAAAATATTAATACCTTCCACCCACCCTTATACACATTCTCTTGAGCGCAAAGAAAAAACAATTGGGGAGGGAACTGGAGGTGGTTTACACGAAAACGCTTAGGGAGGGTGAGGGGAGAAAGGTAAACTAAAGAGAAAATAGAGGAAGGCTGAGGCAAGAGCAGAGGAGGGGGGCACTTACCTCCCTCGCGGCTCCTTAGGCACATGCAGGGTCCTCAGAATAGTCAATCTAGAAAAGAGGAGAACAAGAGGGCACAAAGAGGAGGTGTGAAGTGGAGGGCAAGGAAGTGGAGAGGGGTCCTCCAACGGACAGCCGCTCCCCAGTCAGGCACATCCTCTGGCAGAGGCACAGAAGACAAACACTGAATAAGGGGGTGAGAGGGGTGGGTATTATGACATCACTATAGCACGGATCTAATCTCCTCCCAGAGAGAGACCTGGAAAAGAGAGTATGGGCTCTGTGACTTTGAGCCTTCTAGCAACCGGGAGGCCCTGCCCACTCACTTTTTTTCAGGGGAGGGGCCTAGGCCTGATGTCATCGGAGTCCATTAGGGCTGGGAGTGGGGAGCAACAACTGAGCTCAGCTTTGGTTGGTGGAAGGTGGACGCCTTGGTGGAAACTGCGAGATGGAGGCCCAGTGTAGGAAGGGGAAGCTTTTTTTTCTTTGTACTGACTATACAAATCCCTTAACTTTTTTTTTTAATTTAAAATGTTTTAAAGTTATTTATTTATTTTGTTTGACAATTTTTCCCCTAATCTTGCTTCCCTTCCCCCTCCCCCACACACAAAAGACAGACTGCTACTTTTTACATTATTTCCATGGTATACTTTGATCTAAGCTGAATGTGATGAGAGAGAAATCATATCCTTAAGGAAGAAACATAAAATATAAGAGATAACAAGATCAGACAATAAAATACCAGTTCTTTGTTTTTCTAAATTCAAGGTACTCCACAGTTGTTTCTCTTGATACAGATGGTATTCTGCATTGCAGACAGCCCCAAATTGTCCCTGATTTTTGCACTGATGGGATGAGCGAGTCCATCAAGGTTGATCATCACCCCCATGTTGCTGTTAGGGTGTACAGTGTTTTTCTGGTTCTGCTCATCTTGCTCATCATCAGCTCATGCAAATCCCTTCAGGCTTCCCTGAATTCCAGTCAAAAGTAGTGTTCCTTGTTCTTGTCTGTTTTTGCATTAAAAGAAGATGGTCTTTTTACACTTGATCCTATCCTAGAGGGTGGCTACTTTAAGGAGGTCATCAACTGGGAGAGAGAATAGTAAGTAGAAATGCTCCCCTTGATTCAGCATGGAGAGTTTTCTAAAGAATTGTTGGATTACTTTAGGAGTCATAGGCATGGCTGTACCTGAGGTGATAGTTGGACTAGTGTGGTTCAGGTCATATAGAACAAGTGCTCTATGGAGTTACAGTTTAAAAAGCTCTCTAAGCCTCCTTAGGAACCACCTGAGACTTTTGTTTCACTCAGGTAGACTTCCTGAGGGCAACGGAGACTATCACTCATTCCTTCAGAAAGGCCCTGATATATCCCTCAGGACTGACTGGCCCATGTTCAGCTGCTGTTCACATTAAACCATTCTGCACTTCAGCCTTCAAAGTTCTCATTTGAATATTTGTTACAAAAATCACACACATATCCCACCATGCACACTGGTCTTTCTGTGCTTTAGGCCATACATATCCAAGAGCTTTCACCCCAATTAAATGAGAACATATACAATCATATTAAGCTTAATTCTATATAGTCATGGTGTGAAAAAAAGAATCAGAAAGGGAAAAATGAGAAAGAAAAAAGAAAAAAAATTGAAAATTGAATATCATATGTTTTAAATTGAATTAAGACTCCTTTGTTTTTTTCTATGAATGTGGATGGCATTTTCCAGCACAATGCTTTTAGAATTAGCTTTGGTCACTGCATTGGCAGAATTGCTATGCCTCATAGTTGATCAACATTTAATGTTGCTATGGCTGTGTACATTTTCATGCTTCTATGCACTTCAATCAGTATCAGTTCATGGAATTCTTTCCAGCTTTTTCTGAAATTCACCTTTTCATGATTTCTTAAAGAACAATAGTACTCCAACAGATTCATGTACTATAACTTGTTCAGCCACACCCCAGTTTACATTTCTTTTCAGTTTATATTTCTTTTCCACCACAAGAAGAACTGCTTTAAATATTTTTGCACATGGGGGTTCTCTTTCCTTGCTTTTTAGGGTTTTTTTAGGTTTTTGCAAGGCAATGGGGTTAAGTGGCTTGCCCAAGGCCACACGGCTAGGTAATTATTAATTGTCTGAGGTCTGATTTGAACTCAGGTACTCCTGACTCCAGAGCAGGTGCTCCATTCACTGTGCCACCTGGCCACCCCCATCTTCTTCCTTTTTCATGATCCTATTTTGATGCAAACCTAGTAGCATTATTGCAGGATCAAAGGTCATGCATGGTTTTATAACCCTTTGGGCATAATTTCAAATTGCTCTGCAAAATGGTTGATTCAATTCACAACTCTACCAACAGTGTCCTTCTTTCCTCACATCACCTTCAACACTTATAATTTTCTTTTTTGTCCCATTTACCAATGTGATAGTTGTACTTCCTTTCTCCTATTAACCAATCTGAGGTGGTGCTTGTTATTAAAGGCTCAAGAATACTTAGTCCAGAGTGATTAAAATGATATCTTAACAAAACAGAGTGATTAAAAAAGATATCTTAACAAAATGGCACACCATACAGGCTCTTTTATGCACTTTGAAAGACTTTGTTACTGCCCTTTCATGCCAACCATAGGCTGGGGTCACAAATCTAATTGATACAAGGGTTCCTATACATTTCTCCACCCTTCCAATTATACTAATGAACAAGAACAGCTAGATCTTCTTGGGCATGTGTAAAGGAGAAGGTCAAGATTCTAGGTTTCTCTTGACCACTTAAAGACTAATTTCTTCTAATCTAGTTATCATCTCTGGAATGGGATTAGGAAAACTCTCCCAGTTTTGTGACTGGCTGGGGCGATTCTCCTTTGGTAATGGATTTCAAAGGGACCCCCCTCTGCACCCTGTGAAGATCAACAAAGCCCTTCATTCCTCACAACTCCCCCCCCCTTTTCTTTGTAATAACAACTTGGTCTTCACACTTTATCAGCAGTGTTTTTCTCAAATTAATTCATAATCCCCATCCTCAATAGCACTACTGACTTTTTCTATCAATATTTTTACCTCTTCATTATTAGAACTGTATACCAGTCCTAATTTGCTGATAGAATTTTGTACTATTCAAATTATAAACTGGATTATACACAGGAGAATTACACAGGCAATAGGATTATCCCATTTAGGGTCAATAGTCAGATACCCAGCAACTGTTTCCATCATGAACCAGTAAACCCATTCATCCAAGAGGTACTAAAGGAGCTTGTCCAGGTTTGGATTGGAGCATGTGCCAATTTTCTGATATCCCTGGTTATCTTTAGACAACAACTTGATAAATTCAGTTTACCACAGACTCCTCCTTCTTCAGCCAACAGGTAGTCCAATAGCAATCTATGTTGAATGACTGTCTCTTTTGTTAGCATGACTTGGTCAGCCAGCAAGTAGAGGCCCTAGCTGTCTAATTGGTAATTTTTCCATTACAACTTAGAATCTAATCAGGATATAAATTGAGGTTCTATAGCCTCAACTCCCATTCTGTGCCTAGGTAGTAGGCCCTTAAGTCTACATAACAACTCCTTGATCAACCCTATAAAGCAACTCCCTGACCAACTCTTTGGACAACTGGGTGTAGGCAGTAGTCCTACAAATCCAATAATGTCCCTCTAGTGCTAGTTGGTCTTACAGGAAAATAGTTTCAACAAATGGATAATACTATTCCTCCTTACTTCAAAGGGACCCTCTTAAATCCATGTAATCATCATGATAATAGGTACATTTCCCAAGTTTCTATATCTCCTTCCACTGGCAAGTTTTTATACCAATGTCTTTAGAAAAGTGTCCCTGGCTCCAAAGTTGATCAAAATATTCTGTGCCACTGGACCAACCCCAAGAAGAACTAATGTACCTAGTCATGTTATTTAAATTACTTTTCCTGCAAAAGGTCATTCCAACACTTTCCTTGCAAGTCTATACTAACTCATAATAACAGTTTCCTGTAACAAATGCCCCAGTTTGTGTATCTTTACAAGGGATCCAGGTATAATCATTAATCTCACATGAGTCTGAGACAGCCTATCTCTTAAGTTGTTCAGTCCAGGATATATGTACCCTGGTTCTGGACACGTCCAGACATTTGCTTCTCCCCAAGAAAGTATCCTGGCCAGTCAGTTATAAACAATAGTCACTCTTAACTGACTCAGTCATATGCCACTGGTGTTTCTCTCTGGATCAGGATCCTGTGCCACAGTGCACCTATGACCAGGAGCTGGGAATCTAGGCCAGACCCAGGGGTACTGCCACCCAAGGCCAATTCTCAAACTGCTATGAACTATTACAAGTTCAGCAATTAGCCACACCAAAAGATTGGGCATTGATTTCTGTTAGCTAGATTCTCCTCCCACCTTTACTAATACCCCATTGTCTAAATCAGAGATAGGATGTTCCCTAAGCTCATATGATATAATCATGACACCCAATAAGCTCCCTCTTTCTCTCTTAATGGAGAACATTTTCACCCTACCTCCCCTTCTCCTTTCCATAAGGAGAAGGACATAAGTAGGGGTGTCATACTTACAGAGTCAAGGGGAAGTTACAGATAAACAATGTACACATAGGCAAGAGATGGTGGAGATGAACTGATCCAGTATCTCTCCTCTCTTCTCTTCTTCTCTGTTGAAGGCATACATTGTCCTTCAGCATCTTCCGAATCTGTTACAAAAAGTCTTGTCCAGCTCTGGTGACTATTTGAGGAAAACTATTTAACTGTTTAACAAATTATTCAAATCAAAACACATGTTTCAATTACAAAACAATGAGATTCTGGAGCTTACTGCAATTTACATTTTGCCTTATTGCCATATTGACACACATACTTCCCTTTAACACAATAAACTTTCATTAGTATTTTACTACACGAGCAAACTCCCAGTGAGAATGATCACATTGACTCAAGCTTGTAACACATACATTCAACAGTCATCTTTGTTCTAAGAGTAACCAGCATCTGGTTTAAAATAAAATAATTTTAACATTTGCTCTTATTACTCAAACATCCTTAACCAAAATAAATATTTTTCCCAATTATTCCCGTATTTCACTTTTGCTGGTGTACTTATCTAACTCACATTACTTTCCTTAAACTAGACCTTGAAACTGTAATTAGCCTAAAAATTTCCCATTCTTCTTTTTTTTCTTTTAAACTTTTAAAAAATTTGTTAACATTTTATTTCTTTTCCAATTATATACAATAGGAATATCTACCTATCATTTTTGTAAGGTTTTGAATTTTACAATTCCCCCCACAGAAGGTTATCTGATAGGCTTTACATTGTTCCATGCTATACATTGAAATAAAGTAATGTATTATAAGAGTAAACATAAACCCCCCACTCCCAAGGAGATGAGAAACCTCAAGAATAGAGAGAGAAAAAAAATGTACTTCAATCTGTGTTCAGGTATCAATGGTTCTGTCTATGGGGTGAGTTGCTTTCTTTATCATAAGCTAACCACAGAAGTTGCTTCAATATTTTTCCCATAGTTGCTATTATTAACTGTATTTCCCTCCACTCTATTCCACCCCCCCCTTTTATTATATTCTCTCTCTCCTTTCATCCTGGCCCTGGGCAAAAGTGTGTTTTATCTGAGTAAACTCTACCTTAATCTTCCCTCTCTCCTATCCCTATTCCCCCCTTCCCTCCCCCCATTCCCCCTTATCTCATCCCTTTCCTCTTATTTTTCTCTAGGGTAAGATAGATTTCCTCACCCTATTAAATGTGTATGTTATTTCCTCTCTGAGCCATTTCTGCTGAGAATGAAAGCTCACTCATTCTCCCTTGCCTTCCCCCTTTCCACTCCATTGAAAAAGCTTTTTCTTGATTCTTATGTGAAATGTCTTACCCCTTCTTCTTCTCCTTTTCCTTCCTCCCATTACTTTCCTTTACCACCCATTTACTCCATCTTTTTACTATATTATACCATTATATTCCGCTCCTTCCTATTTCTTGTCTATATATGTTCCTTCTGACAGTTCTTATAAATGAGAAAGTTCATATGAGTTATCAATATCTTCTTTCCATGCAGGAATACAAACAGTTCAATATCATTAAATTCCTCATAGTTAGTCACTCACTTCCACTCCCTCTGTGGTTCACCAGAGTCCTGTACTTGGAGATAAAACGTGCTGTTAAGCTCTGGTTGTTTCAACAGGAAAGTTTGAAAGTCCCTTGTTTCATTGAAAGTTCATCTTTAGGGGCGGCTAGGCGGCATAGTGGATAAAGCACCGGCCTTGGAGTCAGGAGTACCTGGGTTCAAATCCAGTCTCAGACACTTAATAATTACCTAGCTGTGTGGCCTTGGGCAAGCCACTTAACCCCATTTGCCTCGCAAAAACCTAAAAAAAAAAAAAAGTTCATCTTTTCCCCCTGAAAGAGGATGTTTAGTTTTGCCGGGTAGTTGATTCTCAGCTGTAAATCAAGATCTTTTGCCTTCCAGAATATTATATTCCAATCCTTATGAGCCCTTAATGTAGATGCTGACAGATCCTGTGTAATCCTGACTGTGGAGCCTCGGTAGTTTAATTGTTTGTTTCTGGCAGCTTTTAGAATTTTCTCTTTGATTTGGGAGTTTTGGAATTTGGCTATAATATTCCTGGAAGTTTTTCTTTTGGGATCTCTTTCAGGAGGTGACCAATGAATTCTCTTGATTTGTCTTTTACCTTCTGCTTTTAGGATCTAAGGGCAATTTTGCTGTACTATTTCTTGAAAAATGAAGTCTAGGCTCTTCTGATCATGGCTTTCAGATAGACCAATAATTTTAAAATTATTTCTCCCACATCTGTTTTTGAGGTCAGTTATTTTTCCAGTAAGATAATTCACATTTTCTTCTAATTTTTGACTTTTTTGGAAGAGTTTTATTTCTTCCTGATTTCTTGCAAAAGTCATCAGCTTCCTTTTGTTTCATTCTGCATTTGAAGGAGTTATTTTCTTCAGAGAGTTTTTTATCTCCTTTTCCAGCTGGTCAATTCTGCTTTTTAAGGCATTCTTCTTCTCATTTGCCTTTTGCTTTGCTTTTTCCATTAGGCCTATACTGGTTTTTAACGTATTATTTTCTTCAGTATTTTTATGGTTATCTTTCACCAAGCTGTTGATTTGGTTTTTATGAATGTTCTGCATCGCTGTCATTTCTCCTCCAAATTTTTCCTCCATCTTCCTTAATTACTTTTTAAAGTCTTTTTTGAGCTCACCAATAGACTGAGCCCATTTTTTATTTCTCCTGCAAATTTTGGATATGGAAGCTTCAATTTTGTCATCATCTGAGTATGTGTTTTGATCTTCCATGGGACTAAAGTAATTCTTTATGGTCAGATTCTTCTTTGTCTGTTGTTTACTCATTTCCTCAAGCTAAGATAACACTTCCAAGGGTTTGGGTTTTTTTTCTTTTTCTAGGACACCCCACTGGGACCTTTATTCCTCCAAGATGTCATGCTCTCTTGCCTGTGTTTTGATATGTAGATGGTCCCTATACTTCCCTCTGCCCTGGAGCTATAAGGAGGGATCCAGCTTGGCTACTTAGTATGAAAGGACAAACTGCAACCTGGATTGGAATGTAAGATAGCAGCAGGGTCCTACCCCAAGGGACAGCAGAGAAATCTCTGCAGCCTTTCCTTACCATCTCTGGGGGTGCAGGCTGCTTTCTCCAGATTCTCACTGCAGGTTCTGCAGCCATTGCTCCCCACTCCACACCCATTCTGGTGGAGCAGAGTTCTTCCTCCACCCTTTCATGCTCTTGCCAGTGATCTCTTGGTTGTGTTGGGCTGCTCCCCAACTATTTTTCCAACCCCCTGTCCTGGAGAAGCCCACCTTTCTTGTGGAACTTCTAAATTATTTTGGACTGGGAAAATGAATCATTCAGTCATTCTGTGGGTTTTGTCCCTCCAAATTTTGGCTAGAGCCATCCATTGTTTGTTTTTTGGGGTTTAGGGGTCGAAGTTCTCAGGAAATGCTGCCTTCACACTGCCATCTTGGCTCTGCCCCCTGCTGTACTATTTCTTGAAAAATGAAGTCCAGTTTCTTCTCCTGATTGTGGTTTTCAGATAGGCCAATAATTTTAAAATTATTTCTTCTGGATCTGTTTTTGAGGTCAGTTGTTTTTCCAATGAAATATTTCACATTTTCTTCTAATTTTTGACTTTTTTGGAAGAATTTTATTTCTTCCTGATTTCTTGCAAAGTCATCAGCTTCCTTTACATTCATTCTGCATTTGAAGGAGTTATTTTATTCAGAGAGATTTTTTTATCTCCTTTTCTAGCTGGTCAATTCTTCTTTTTAAGGTATTCTTCTCCTCATTTACTTTTGTTTTGTTTTTTCAATTAAGCCTAAACTGTTTTTTTTAAGAAAGAGTTTATTTTGACTTTTACAATGTTTTCCCCATTCTTGCTTCCCTCCTCCACCCCCCACAGAAGGCATTCTGTTAGTGTTTACATTGGTTCCATGTTGTACATTAATCTCAGTTGAATGTGATGACAGAGAAATCATATCCTTAAAGAAGAAAAACAAAGGATGAGATAGTAAAATTACATAATTATATAATGCTTTTTTCCTAATTTGATGGTAATAGACTTTGGTCTCTATTCAAATTATAAAATTCTTTTTCTGGATATGGATGATATTCTCCTTTGCAGAGAGCTCTTAATTGTTCCTGCTTTTTGCACTGAAGGGATGACGAAGTCAATCAAGGTTGATCATCACCCTCATGTGGCTGTTAGGGTATACAATATTTTTCTGGTTCTGCTTAACTTGCTCAGCA